>NW_021450340.1:0-2071 GCF_001605985.2 Dendrobium catenatum
GTTTGGGCATTCCTTCTCTGAATTCTCTTCTGTTTGCGTTCAACTGCTCTATTATTGAGAGAATGTATAATGGTTCTAGTTTTTTATCTACTTGGCTTACTTTACGTTATAAGTCTCCTTGGCACCCTCCTTGTTATAGGGATTCTAAATTTTGGAAGGCTATTTGTGCTAATTCCCAGGCTTCAAAATCCTTCTTTAACTTTAGAATCTCTGCATCTGCCTCCTATTTTGCTACATTGGGACCATTGGTGCAATCATGCTTTACTTTCTGAGATCCCAGACGGTTTGCACTTTCTGAACTTTACTTCCGTGGATTCCTCTCTCAATAACTATATAGCTGGTACTGAATGGAATCTACCTGAGTCTCTTCCTTCTACATTAAAGAACCTTATTTCTTATATAAAAATTTTTGATAATATTGCTCCCTGTTTAGTCTGGAACAACAAGGCTGTTGGTAGTTTTAGAGAGTATTTGGCTGGATTTTACTCTCTGAAAGCTACTATTTCCTGGGCTAATTCGATCTGACACAAGAATGTTGGAGAATTTTTGTATCCTCAAACGGATTGCATATTTTATAAATGAGCACAGCATATGAATGATGATATAATACCCCGGAGGGTAAAAATACCATTTCCTTATAGACTCAATCACAAAATTTACAATTTGAACAGAGATTCCCCCACTCGATACTTGGTCGAGCGGGGTTTATTTATTTCTGGGGTACAGACATTCCATAGGGGCAAACCCCTATGGTTAATTACATCCCAAACTTTGGTTTGAGAAAACTTTTGATTAAACTAGTGGTTTTACTTTCTTTTGAAAGTCGTTTTAAACATTGGCTAAATTTTGTTTTTGTTTTAAAATCCATGAAAGTCTTAACAAAAGGGTTTTCGGCCTTTAAGAATTTCAAGGAGTGAATCAACTTAGAATTAGATTTTTGGAATGAGAGCCAAGGGAGGTGAGGTAAGAGCATTTGATTCTGAGAGAAACTCAGAGGTGCTCAAACTAACCTATGTTGGGCTTTACATTTTAGCAATCTAATTTTTTATTTAAGTTGAACTTTTTATTAGAATGTTGGGGCTTATATTCCTTCAACATGTATTGTAAGAATTGCCCGAAGGATAAGGGCTTATAGGGTGATTTGGAATCAACCCGTGCCTCGGACCCTAAGACTAAAGTGAGGACTACCGATAGGTAGTGCCTCGAACCTAAATCTAACGAGTGTAAAAGGGACTTACAAATTACACCTCACATGATGCATAATCTGCCCGACCTCTGGATTTATCGTCCCGCCTAGAAGGGACTACCAGCTAACCCTCCTAATTGCTTTTAAAACCATGTCATCCGGTCTCAATGCAAATGTAGAGTGGTAGGATTGATTTTACTTAGAAGGTAGGTCTTACAACTTGGCTTTGAGGCCAAGATGCCTAATTATGTGGGTATGCATATGCTGACTCACAAAAAAAAAGACTTTTGTTATCTAGTCCCTAAGTGAGGGCATTCTATATGTGACACACTTTGGCTATGCATGATTGTTTTAAGTTTTTGGAAAACTTAGCTCTTTGAAAGAGAGGCATGCAAATTTTTTTTTATTTGAAAATCATGGAACCTAAATCAATTTTTAGATTGATTACATTTTAATGGATAGAAATCTTATTTTTGTCCTAAGAGCCTACCGCATCAAACAGTCCAAGCCACACCCAAGTAAAAGCAATGTAAGAAACCTAGGAAAGAGCATGTTTTTCTATTGTGCAATCAGGTAAACAATCAAACATACTTTTATTTATATCAAATGCAAGGAATGAAAACAGAGTCCACATTATTACAACCAGATTTGACAGCTGAGTTGCCTGCCATTATACAACCCAGACATATGATTACAAACTCTACTTGTGGGGTTTTGAAACTTTATCTTTCCAACTAAATCTCAAGCATCACCTTCTACAGGTACATCCATTTGGTTAACCTTTTTTGATCCAGACCCCCACAAGTTTGATTACACATCTTAATTCTATCAAATACATATTTGAAAAGAAAAAAAGACTCAAACCTGCAAAATAGAGTCAGAAGC
>NW_021450341.1:0-213 GCF_001605985.2 Dendrobium catenatum
AAAGAATTGGAAAATCTGCTTACCGACTCTTGCTTTCCGATTCGATGTCGGATGTGCACAATGTGTTTCACGTCTCCACTCTGAGGAAGTGGGTTTCAGACTCTGAGAAGAAGATATCAGCTGACGAGGTTGAGATTCAGGAGAATCTGGCATACAAGGAAGAGCCAGAGTTGATTTTGGCGTACGACGTCCGAAAGTTAAGAAATAAAGAGA
>NW_021450342.1:0-23160 GCF_001605985.2 Dendrobium catenatum
AATCCCCATTCACAATATCCTCTCCCTCTCTCTCCCTCTCCTTTTCTCTCCTCAAGGTCTTCTAGGTCAAGGAAGCAGCCAAAAGATTATTCAAAACATTGAATAAGAACTCTTAAATAGAAGAGTTGCCAAGAGCTCATAATTGCAAGTTACCGACAATATCGTCCAGGTCGATATGGGAATACGTCCTGGCCGATCAGTACAAATCTCAGAAGATCGGCCAGAGGCATCGGCCTTAATGCAAACTGGACGATTTTAAAATTGGCTTGACGTCCAGGCCGATCAGTTCAAAATAAGAGGAAAATCATCCAGAGCCATCGCCCTGAAATTGAGCTGGCCAATTATTATCGTTCAGAAGTAGGCTAAGTTTTGAATAGATCGTCATGCGCCGATCTTGCGATCTATCCAGATGATATGAATCATATCAATCATTCCTTAATTACTCCCTTGATTTCAGTGATCAATTAAGGCATAATTTGTGAATATCGTCCAGGCCGCATCAATGATCGGTCCTGCCGATTATTAAAAATAACAGAATACTAATTCGTCTATGGCGGCAATTTCTTTCTGTTTTGAGCTATATTCTGGTCGATACACGGTATCGTTCATGATGATTGTTAATGACGGCTGCCTAACTAAGAATCCTATTTATAAATTCTGTTTTTAAGCCCGATCGCCCAGGACGATGTAAATATTCATCCTGGGGCCGATATGAAGTTTAAAAATAGGAATTTCATAAGATCTCTCAAGCGTGTGTGTGTAGGTTTACTTGCAATCAGTCCTTTGAACATTACAATAGACTCAAGAAGAGAAAAAACAAAGTACATACTGCTCAACCTTAAACCTACATTAACTTGAATGGCTTCTATTGTTCGTTTGATATTCGATTCCTGAAAAGTAGAGTAATAGGCAAGTCCAGAGAATTCCAATAGTTTTGTCAATCATCAAAACATTAAGTCATGAAAATAGAATTGCAACAATCCCCCCCTTTTGATGATGGCAACACAAGTAGGGAAAAACTTAGAAAAAAAAACAGTAATTCATAAAATTTCAAAAGTACAAGCACACCAACTTTTTCCTTAACCACAACCTACCTCCCCTTTTGTGTCATTCCACAAAAAGAGGGTCATAGACTTTTTCCACCCAATAAAAAAAAAGAAAATAAACACAACATAAACTAAAACAAAAACTACAAGACAAACTACAGAAAACTAAAACAGAAAATTAAAAAGACTAGAAAAATGAGGACCCGATCATCAGATGAGGTGGTGGAGGTGGCTGTTGAAAGTAGCTGCGCCAAGACGTAGCAAACTTAGGCATTGAACTAGGCGATGTCCTGGTCATGCTTGGTGGTCTGCGTGGTGAGTAAGATAGCTATCAAACCGGGCTAAATCCTCTGTGCGGCTGCTGCTGTAGCGGAATGTCCTCAGAATTGTTGTTTGCTCCTGTGCAGCAACGTAAGCGTCAAAGCGGGTTTCTCCATCCGATCAAAACCTCTCTTCAACTGATCAAATGAGTGAGTGCTAGGTGGAGAGTAGGAACAAGATCAGGAACAGGAGCGGGAGCGGGAGCCCTCCTCCTCAGCCCCCTGAGGTTTCCCTCATCCCCAGGGTGGAGACGATCGATTACTATGAAGGTACTGAAGGACTGTTTGAGTAGAAGAAGTTGAGGAGGTTTGGGTGGAATAGGATACTGAAGTTGTTACTTTTTGGTTTTTTTTAAGGCATAGGCTATGAGGTGTCCTAAAGCCTATATTGAGTTTTCTCTTAAGACCTTGATCGCCAATTGTGGTTAAGCTGACAATGTACCGAAAAATTAAGTCCGCAGTATTAAATTTCTCTATGTGCCATAATGTAGAAAGTAGTTAGGGAAAGTAGGATGATGTAGATTCGGTCCCTGCTTTTGCTGAATTATGGAGTGCGAAGGACATGTTGGATTTGTCCTAGCATCTTTTAAAAACTTTAAAAGCTAGTCTCATCTAACATGAAAAGGTGCATTGGTCTGGGCGAAGGAAGTGATTTTCGGGACCAGTCAAAAATCAGATGATCTGAAGTCAGTGATTAAGTGCCAGCTTATCCCCGGTGGGGATAGCTGTACAAAAGTTCAACACAGTCCTGGATATGTGAATTTCGACGGCGGCGTCGATTCACATTAGGAGGTCCAGGGCTGTGAAAGTAGAAATTTATGCAAATATTTGCGAAGAATTTCATGAAGAAGCTGAAGAAGCTCAGTATTAAAAGGGAAAGCAAGAGACAGAATGAAACAAATGGAAGTTGTGAGCGAAAAGATCCATTACCGGATAATGAATAAAATATGGGCAGGATTGAGATTCTGGGAGACAGTCTATCCCAATTCTTTGTATCGATGGTAAGCACAGCTTCATCCTTCTTCCTCCCTAAAATGACGGGCAAATCCCTAGCCCTCGGAAGAACTTCCCAAAAGTTTGTCGAACATTGCTTTCCCACCAGGCCATAATATGAGGAGGTAGGGAACCAAAAACACAGAGGAGAAGGGATGTGAAGTTGAAAAATATTGGGCTGGAACGGCCAGAATTTAAAGAAATGGCCATACGTCCAGACCGATGTAGAATCAGCTAGGACGATATGGTACAAATTGCATACAGGCCGATATGGGTCAAAACGTCCACGATCAGTCCGAGCAGATCAGATATCGCGCCAGACGATTAGACACAGAGCGATCACCCGAGCGAGTTAAAGCCGGACGATCGTTGAAAAAAGTAGATAGTCCCAGCAGATAGTTTTGCTTATAGGTCCAGATGATGCACAATAATTGATCGTACCGGTCGAAAGTTTTTTAAAATTGTTTAAATATGTGCCACGTGTATCCATCCAGGACGAACAGTTATCGGCCAGGATGATGTACCAATAATGGATCATCCGGGGGCTGATTTTTAAGGAATTTAAACATGCTGACACGTGGATCGTCCAGGACGATCTAGGTGTATCGACCAGCCCGATGACCAAAAATGCATCGGCCAGGATGAAATATGTTTATCGGCCAGGGACTATCATCAAGATTGCAACAGAGTTTGATCAATCGCCCAAGACGATATAGTAATCATCTAGGACGCAAGAGTATAGCAAGCAACATAAAAGTTTTCAACAGATGGGAAAGTTGAAGAGAATTTGCCCTATCTGGGTCCAGACGATAAGTAGATCGGTCAGGACGATGTGACTAAGAATTTAAAAAACAATGAAAGGAGGGATGATCAAACCCTCAAAAATAAAACAAAAGAAAACCATAAGAAAAAAATGGAATAAAAAAATTAAAAAAAAACAACAATTTGAAAAAGAAAGCCAACTATTTGATATTTTTTTTTTATGTTGTTATAATTTTTTTTTATCAAAAAGCAATTCATATTGAGAATTTCTTAAATAATTTAAACTTTAGAGTTTTCAAGAGATCAATAGGTGTTTTAACAAATTTCAATCGGGAAAAAGGTTAGAATATCTTGAATTCATGTCCCTAGACTCGGACATCCTTCAGGGTATAAATTATCTTTTGAAAAATAGAGGCCTAACCTCAGAATCAAATAAATAGGATAAAAAGCAAGATCCATTTCAAAACTTGTTTACAAAGAAAAAGTCACTCTCATTAAATAATATCTGTTCAAAGTAATTTTTCTCAATCATGGAATTTGAACTCAAGCCTTTGAAATCTCAACATAATCCATAAAGTTCTTCTAAAATTTAAAAGGTTTTGAAAAGAGAGGATAGCTTTGCCTTTTAGTGGGCTCATTTTATGCATCTTTGAATCTTTGATTGGCTCTTGAGCATAATTTGATATTGATACACATTTGTGTATATACATTTTTATTTCAAATTTTGACGGTCTTGCCACTTTTCCTTTTTTTTTTCTTTTGCAAGGCTCAATTCTCTTTTGCAAACTCTTAAAAGAAGTTCTTAGTTGTGAGTATATCTTCTAGATTTAGAGAAATAGGACACTGCTCTCTAACATAGGGAAGAACTACCCAACAAAACCAAATACTAAAAATCATATGATCAGTGCAAAAAGCAAGATCTCAAATACTTGAGGAGATATATAAGAACTGGATATTATGCACAAGATAGATTTTTTGTAGCAAGATAAAAAAGAAACTTAGTTTCAAAAACCATTGGCTAAAATGAGTTAGGACGTTTGGTTAGAGAACGAAGAAAATTATTTTACCACTAAACAAGGTCAGAAGGAGGGAAAACTATCAACGGTATTCCTCCCTTTAAACCGATTAGAAATGCTAAACATAATCTCTAAAACTCCAAAATTTAAAAAACTTAAAAAAAACATATAGGAAACCAACATGAAAAACAAAACGAAAAAAACGGCAATCTAGAACAACACAAAGCAAGCCACAACAAACAAATAACACAAAACTAATTAAAGAAAAATAATTTCAAGAAATTATGAAGCAGCGAGTTTAAGCAATTTTGAAACTACGAGCCTTCATTGTGAGAGCACCCCTGCAAAAACCTCAACAACAGTCAGATTTAGGAACCCAACCTAGTGTGGGATCTCCTTCTTAAGAAAGGTAGAATACAATGGCAGGTGTGGTATGCTGCTGAATCATGTATCTTAGGTGTGCCACACCCAATGTGTACTATGGTAAACACGTGCAAGTGTGTCGAGATGTGTCATAGCATGCCATAAGAAAAACATCTAAACTACAGAAAAAGGATTTCTTTAAATTGATTGATTATAATGCCTCTTCCTAAGTTTTGCTTTGGATTACAAGTGGGAGTCTTCCAATTTCCCTTAAGTGTATCCAATTCATTTTTAATCCTCAAATTTTTCTCGATCTCTTTAGACTTCTTAAAAAATCAGATTCAAAGTGCATGAATGTGTGAAACTTTTTAATGCAATATGCTTTTAACTAATTCACAATGATTTCTATTTAACTCGTCAAATTCAATCAAGTTTAAAAATCATGTGATTTGAAATCAATCATTTGATGGTCTTTAGTCAAAATTTATGCCTCTTTGTAGATTCAGAAATTCTAATTTCAAGCTAGCATGGTTTTCTTTTAATTTTCTATATGACATAGATTTTTCTTGAAACTTCAACAAAAGTTGCATCCGTAGTAAAATTCATATAACCTTCTTCTTGATCAAGATTGTTGTCCGCCATCAAGCACAATTTCGATGTCACATCTTCTGGTTCGTAATCCAAGAGTCTGATGCCGAATCCGACCAAAATGCTTTTTTGTACTCTCAACTGTCCTTCCTGTAGCTTTGGTTTCTCCATCACCCTTTTCCTTTGCTTGAGTAATTCTTTAAGCTGTAGGGGCATATCAGTTCTTACGTGTGCTGGTTTCCTGCATTCATAACAAACCGACATCATTAAGATCTTTTTAGGAATGTTTATGATCCCTACATTTTCTCCAATGATGCTTTATGCTTCTTCCTTAGGAAAGCTTTTGGAATTTCCTTTGTGAGGAAGCAACTCCATCACTTTTCAGACCCGGAAGTTTCAGAATCTGATTTGTGTGCCTTCAGGTGCAACTGTTCTCCTTCTTTTTCTCACCACACAGATTTCTTTGATTCACCCCTTGCTCGTAAGCAATGAGTGAGCCAAGTAAGTTATCAATAGAATAAGTGTTCAAATCCTTAGATTTCAATGATTTATGATTTCAGAATCATATGGACGGAAGGCCAAGCATCTCAAAACTTATTTACTTTTTTCCAAAGTTTTGAAAGTCTCTTCATAGTGCATGCAGTGAAGTATCTATCTGAGTAATCCTAGTTATACATGTCAGGAAAATTGATTCATGAGGTTTCATACGAAAAAAAATTTGGAGTCATGCAAGAGAATATTCAATCGGGATCTGTTTAACCTCATTAGTGCCCTTCCATAGGTGATACACAATTATCCCAAATTTCTTTACCAGTTTTTGCATGTGGAGACGCGCATGTAAATCCTCAGATTTTAAAGCACAGAAAAACAGTTCAAAAAATATTTTGCATTCAATTGAGCTAAATCTCATCATCGAAAGTCCATTCAGTAAAAAGCAACTTCTGTTATTAACACCATTAATTTCGCGAGAAGTAGAGGAATAACCTTCTTTGATAAGCATCCACATGGGATAATCAGGTAGATGATAAAATGTTGACAGTTTGCGGGTTTTCCAGAAATCAACAAGGTTAGGTATCGAACATGGGAGTCTGGTAATAGAATACCCCTTTTCGTTAGTGTATACGATTCCCAAGTTTAGCCATGAAAAACGGATCAAAATCAAAAAGTTTTAAACTTAAAATTTTTGTGATACCGCCTCTGATACCACTTGAAAGTTTGTTAGGGATGTTAAGCCCTATAGAAACTGCCCCTAGCAAACCAAAGAGGCGGGGTGTGAATTGATATTTTTAAAAATTTTCTTTTCACAAAAAAAGTAAAATCTCGTAAACCAAAATCACATTCCACAAAAAAATAAACGTGGGAAATTTAAGTGTAGAGCAAGAAGGAAGAAACACAGAAATTTATAGTGGTTTCGGTCAACTCTACCTACATCCAAATCCCCGGAGTGCCCTCCTAGTATTGCACTTTACAATCGTGACTCATCCTTTAGCCCCACAGCTAGGCGGAGAAGCCTTTACAAAAAACCTCTTTTTGCCACCCTGGCAAAGGCAGAAAAACCTAAATCTCCTTTGCTTCCCTGAAGATGCAGAGAAACCACAATCAGATTGCTTAATCCTTAACCTCTACCACCCTTTCAGCACGAAAAACTCTAGACAAAGAAGAAGCAGGCGCATCCTTGAAGCAACCCTTGTGAATCCCCCCCCATCAACAAGCTTCCCCCTCACAAGATCCTCTCTCTCTCCCTCTCTCTCTTTCTCTCCTCAAAGTCTTCTTAGTTCAAGTCAGCAGCAAAAGATTATCAAACAATGTTGAAAATAAGAAGCTTCTTAAATAGAAGAGCTTTAAAGGAGCTCATTAATGCAAGTAGCCGAACAAATATCGTCCAGGCCGATATGACATTCCCCAAATTTTTTTTTCCTGGGGGCGATCAGTTACAAATCTCAGAAGATCGGCCAGAGCATCGCCCTGAATGCAAAACTGGACAATTTAAAATTAGCTGATCATCCAGGCCGCATCTCACAATCGTCCCGGTCGATCAGTTCAAATCAGAGGAAAATCGTCCAGAAAGCCAATCCCACTGAATTTAAGCTGGCTGATATTATCGTTTCAGAAGTAGCTATGGTTTTTGAATAGATTGTCCTGGCCGACTCCTGCCGATCACTCCAGGACGATATAATCGTATCAATCATCCTTAATTACTCCCTTGATTTCCTGATCAATAAGAATAATTTGTGAATGATCGTTCCAGGACGATCAAATGGATCTCCTGGCCCATTATTAAAATACAAAAATACCTTAATTGTCGTTATGGCGGCCAATTTCTTTCTGTTGAGCTTAGTCGTTCCGTCCAATACACGTATCGTTCCAGACGGTCTGTAATGACGGCTGCCTTTAATGGAAGGAAATCCTTGTTTAGATATTCTGTTTTAAGCCGATCGTCCAGGTCGATGTAAATATCACTCGTCCTGCCCGGATATGAGTAAAAATAGAAATTTCTAAGTCTCTTAATGCTGTTTATGTGTATGTAGGTACTTAGCATCAGTCTCTTTTGAACATTACAAATAGGACTCAAGAAGAGAAAAAATTAAAAATGTACAGACTGAACTCAACCTTAAGTACAGAACTGACCAACCTATTAACCTACACAATCTTGAACTGGCTTATATTGTTCGTCCAATCTTTAATTCCTGAAAATTTAGAAGTAACAGGCAGTCCAAGAGAATCAATAGTGTTTATCAATCATCAAAATATAATTCATGAAAATAGATTTGCAACAGCCCTCGGGACGATCGATATTCATCTGATCGTACTGTACGATACCCATCGTACTGTACGTTTGGACCACCTTTTCCCGACATGATTCGTCAGAACAGTTAATGCCATATAGTACTGTACGATATACTATCGTAATGTACGATTATGGAAAAACTCTATAAATTGGCTGGCAAGACAGAACTCACTTCACTCACCTTTACTTGCTCCTTCTCACCTTTCTCTCAGCCTCTACACGATGTCAAGCTCAAGCAAGAGAGGTTGTATGGTAGTGGGAAGCTCGTCTTCCTCTCGCCTTCATAGCGCTCGGTTCTTGAATGCAAAAAATGAGGATGCATACCACAAGTTCAAAGCCTGCAAAATCACACCATCCAGACTGCTAAATCAGGAGGCTCTGAACTTCAAGGTACTGAACCTCTTTACTTCCACCACCCTCCAATTTCTTCTCACCCTGGCCTTCCCATACAACTCTGAACTCCTTTTAGAATTCTTTGCAAACCTAACCTACACTGTCGACAACCTCACTTTTCACTCCTTTGTTTGTCATCAAAATGTCAAAATTACAAAAGCCGACATCGCCCAATACATTGGGCTATCTACTGAAGGGCCTATGGTTCGTTCATTTCTCACGAATGATTTTGATTGGAGTGAGGTTAATCAAGTCCTTAGGAACGCCACATTTTATCAACACCAACCTCTCATACAATCACTCACTCGAAACTCTAGAATTATTCAACACGTCCTTAGAACCTCCATTATACCCAAAGCTAGCAACCGTATCAACATGACCCCTACTTTATCTATCGCTAACTACCTTATTATGACCAACGCCAAATTCGATGAGGCCGGTTTAATTATTGACTACATTCACTATATGACCTTCGTTCGCCTCCCTACTACTCACCGAAAACAAAATATAGCTCATCATCACATTGTAGGATATATCCTCCAAAATAAATATAAAATAACCTATCCTGGTGAACCAGACAATCTTCCTAACTTTTATATGGATGCCACTTTCCGTATTCTTTTCCATCGGGGACACGAGCCTGAAGAATCTATTTTTGACGAAGAAGAAGGAGAAGATGCCCCGGTTGCAGCTCAAGCACGTCCACGACAACATGCACCACCCCAAGCACCTGCACCAGCTTACCCTCACAACGATCTGGTCAAACACTTCGACCAACTTCAGACTCGTCTCGATACGCACATTCAAGAGCAATATCAACAATACAAGACTGACATGCAATGGTTTGGGGAACGCTTTACTTCTATTGATCACCGCTTTGACGCTCTCTTTCAGTACTTCCAACAAAACCCACCTCCACCACCCTCTGATCAGGATCCTCCATTTAAGATTATCGTTGTATTGTATTTTTTTTTTCTTAGTGTTTGCTCCTCTTTTTGGTGCTGTCAAAAGGGGGAGAAGGTTATTGTAGTTTGTTCTATGGTTAAATGCATTTCATTTTATTTTGTACTGCATTTTCTTTTTTATACTTTTCTTGTTCTCATATTTAAATAAAAAAAATGCCATTAACACTTGCTTACAACAAATATTATTTGACATCATCAAAAAGGGGAAGATTATTTCAACCCATGACCCCAAGTTTGAGATTTTGATGATGACAAATAATGTGGTTTAAATCATCTATTCATTGAATATTATTTTATTTGCTATTGTCCGTGAGTACTAACATTTCAAGAAGATCACAAGCTACTCAGGATGATAGGAAGACTCAAGAATGGGTAGATTAGGAGTATGAGTCTGACAATGTATTTTGGTAATTATTTTATTTTTACTTTCTTGAGTCTGGCCACAAAATGTATAAAAGTCTGAGCAACCAAGCACACACACAGGGGGACAGTGTTTTTAAATGAAAAATTTAGAGTTTTCTTTCTCTGTAGATCATATTGTATGATTCTATTTCATACCGTACGATCAGAACTTTGTAGGACGATTCTGTGAATAGATCGTACCGTACAAATGTAAACCGTACTGTACGATATGTTCAAATCCAAAACCCTAGCCGTTGTTTTAACTTAAGTAAGTTATTTTACGCCATTTATATTGTACGAACAAGTTCATACCATACGATTTATTTTAAATACTTACTTAATTTAACCCGTGATTAGTGCAATAAATCCAGGCTTAATTATAATTTGAACATCGTACTGTACGAACCATTCCTACAATACGATGAACAGAGATGAATTATAATCATCCCAAGTATCGTCCTGGACGATCTCTTAGTTTTTGTCTCATCATACAGTACGATGTAAATCATACCATACGATGAACAGAGATGACATTTGATCGTCCTGGCCATCGTCCTGTACGAACAGTATTGTTGTGGATCGTATCGTACGATTTTAAATCGTACGGTACGAATGTTTTTTGAAATGTTCGTACCAGGATGAAGTCTGTTTATTCATATCGTACGGAACGATTAGAAACCGTACTGTACGATATTAACAGCTACTTTGAGTTTCAGGGATTTTGGAGCCCATTTTTAGGTATCAAAATAGTAATGTTTTGAGGTATGAATTAGAGAGAGGAGAACATGGTTAGAGAGGGATTCCGAGGGAGAGAGCTCTTGAGAAGTTCTTTAGGGTTTGAGAGAGGGAGGAGAAGGTGAGCGTTGTGAGGGAGAAGAGGTGTGAGGGAGATCACATAGTTGCTCCGAACTTGCTGCATCTTGTTCCTCCTTTGGCCCTAGAAGAATTTATGGGAGGATCTCCAAGGGAAAGGCTCTTCTACATCCGTGACCTCGAGATACTCTACCTTCTCCAGGAGGAAGAAAAATGAGAAGGTTCTCTGCCGTCGCCAGGAGGGTGAAAACAGAGTTTGGCACTCCGCCACGCTGGGTAGGTGAAAGGGAGTTTTGTAAGGGCTTCTCCGCCTTGCCAAGGGGGGCAAAAGGAGAGCTATTGCTTCTAGTGAAATACCCAGAGCGGAGGACTCTGGGGAGTGGACGTAGGTCATGGTTTGGCTAAACCACTATAAAAATTTTGGTGTGCTTTTTTCCTTATCGTCTTTTTATTATTGCATGCTTTTTATTTTATAATATTTGCCTGGAAAAATTTGTGAAAGAAAAGTTGTTTAAATTTCTTCATGTTAAAATTTTAAAAGTATCAAAAAATTAGAACTCCTATTTAGGTTTTAGTTATTATCAAAAAGTTTTCACAATTCACCCCCCCCTCTTGTCCATCTAGTGATTTCATGAAGAGCATTCGTGGGAGGTGCTTTTCACAGTTTAAAATGCGATAATCACAAAGATATTTATCCTTATATGTAGTGACCTTGGTTAAAGGGTTTTTGATAGATTTTACCATTTGATCTTCGAGATCTTGACACGATTGATCTTATAGACTATCCTCATATGCTTTCCTAGTTGAAACTGAACCTTGATTTGCCTTGGATCGAACAAGATTCACCTAAGAAGCTCCTTTGTCTTAGTTTGTCGGAAAGCTTATCGTCAGTGGACTTTGGCCGGTGGATTTCACTTGGGGAGGGAAGAAGGGAGTATGTAGAGCTCTCACACAAAAGATCTCTGTCTAAGAGACTCTAATGAGAGAGCAATCGCAAGAGCCCCTCTAAGAAACCCTAAAAAGCTTATTTAAAGATCAAGGACCTTAAATCTATGGCTAGGATTAGATCTAGGGTTAATTACGAGGTAAAAGGAGGGGATCAGGCCATGGTTTTGAATTATGGAGCAAAAGGAAGGAGTTCAATGCAATTAATAGATTTAAATTAGTTTTAAATGAGTCAAATTGACCTCTTGAGGCTTAGGTTGACTAAGTCAAAGCTTGACTTGGTCAACTTAGCCCACTTGGTAAAAGAAGGATAAGGGTTAAGAAAAAGAATACCTTGAATTGATTATGATTGGAATTAGACCCATTAAGGCTAATTGGGTCAACCTGGGTTAACCTAGTCAACCAGGTTGATCCAGGGCACAATTCTAGACCCAGTCAGTTGGGTCTGACCCATTGAGTCCTGGAGAGGTAATGATTGAGCTTGAGAAGCCCTATATTGGGTTTGAAATCAAAAGAAGGGATTTTGATCAATTTGGGTCAACCCAGGTTAATCTGGTCAACCAAGTTGACGCAGGGGCTGTATATGAGCTCAGCAGACTTAGCTTGACTCCCTGAACCCATTAGGAAGAGCCTTGGGGTCTAGCCTTCTCAAATTTGACCAGGTCAACTCTTTGACCTAGGTCTGGGGAAAAATAGGGTCAATATTAGTATACACACAAAACAAGTAGAAAGAAAAATACTATGAAACATAAGCATGTGAGCCATAATGTTTGTTATCATCAAAAATATAAACTCATGAGTAATGAGTTGAAACAATCTCCCCCTTTTTTATGATGGCAAATATTATTGGTTGAATTTGTAAAATATGTTTTATTTCTCTCATAATCTCCCCTCATTAAGATAATCATTTTAAAAAAAGGGAAAACTAAAATAATTTTAAAAAAAGAATTTTAAAACAAAAAGACACTAGTACGAGACACTAATATGAAGCAAATAATAGTATATTCTCCCCCTTTAACATTATCAAAAGAAGAGGAGAACAAAAAAAATAGAAAAAAAATAGATTAAAGATTAAACAGACCTTGATCAAGTGAAAGTGATGTTATAGAAGAATCAATTTGAATTTTTTGCAAATTTTTTTAGAAAGAGAAAGTTACCTCTTGATTTTATTCAAATACTTAGTAAGACATGAATTAACAATACCTAATCCAGAAGGGTTAGATATTCAAAATTTGTTAATCCTAGTTCAGGTTCCTTCAAAGGCTCAAAAACTTTTTAAGTCAACATCTAAATCAAGGAACAAATTAGAGAAAGAAACACTAATCTTTTTAAAACTTTTTTCATGAAATATATCTAATAGAATATTAATGCAAAAATTGGTAAATCTAGAATCATGATTTTCAAACTAAAGTATCAAAAATATCAATAGATATAAGAGTTTTCTTAAGATTTAAGGAAAACAAGAAAGGTAACCAAACTTATTGTGGGCTCATTTTGTGCCTCTTTATTATTTTTTTGGCGCACTTTATACAATTTTTAATTTTAAATACGCTTTGTGTATCTTTTTTAATTTGACGTCATTGCTCATTTTTTTAGCTTTGGGCTCATTTTGTGCTTCTTTTCTTTTTAACAAATATGCTTCCTTTATGTAATTTTAAAAACAAAAGAATAGTTATTCTAGTAATAAAAATGAACTGCTTGATTAAGAAAATAATGAGGTGGATTCAACAACTTGCAAAAGATCCCTATTAGATAGAAAAATATGGGGGGATGAAAAAAGGTCAATTTCAAAATTTAATTTATAAGTTGATGAAGATGTTGAATTAAAAATCAAATAGCCTTATTAAGAAATGAGATAGAAAGACAAAATCATGAGTTTCCTTTCCTTCACTATTTTTATAGAAGTCAACCACTACTTATATAAAAATTCAAGAAAATATGAGGTAAAATTTTCATTTTTTGAAAAAATGATTTGATTCTCTAAAGTGTATATAAAATAAAATGTGAAATGTGTGTGTGTGTGTGTTAATCAGCATGACTTTACAAATGATAGAAAGAACATAAATAAACATATCCTAAAAAAATATAAAAAATTAAGCACATTCACAAAAAATATCAAAATTCAAAAACAAAAAACACAAACACACAAAAAACAAAAACAAACACACAAAAACAATCACAAACAAACATTTAAACAACATCTGCTCCTGGTCTGATAATTCAGAAGCTAAGTTTACCAAGGAAATTTTTTTCTTTTTATCATTTTTCCTTATTGCAATTTGCTTATTTTTACCTTTTTTCATTAAAAAAAAGCTTTTAAGTTCGGGCACTCATTTTTTATATGACCCAATTTTCAACACCCAAAGCAAATTACTTTAGAGGAATTCTTTATATCCTTACCATTTTTACCTTTATTCCTATTTTGTTAATGTTGATGCTTGCGTTTCAATAGCTTTTCAAATTTTCTCATTATCAATGTTGTCTCCTTTACTTTCATCATCTACTGAGTTGCTTTTCTCCGTGTCGTTAGTTTTTAGCACTATCATTTTACCTGCATCTAAAAGTCTTTGACTCACAGTTTTCTCATGAGAAATAAGTGAGCCAATTAAATTATCAATAGTATAATTATCCAAATCTTTTGATTAAATTATAGCAGTGACTTTAACATTAAATTTTTTAGGTAGACATCATAAATTTTTATTTACTTTTTCAAAGCTTGAAACTTCTCTACCTACAACTTGCAATGAAATTATTATTTGTGAAAACCTAGAAAACATGTCTAAGATGGTCTCATAAGATTTCATGCTAAAGAGTAAGTCATGCATAAAAATATTCAACTTAGATTGCTTGACTTCACTAACACCTTCATATGTAATGCATAAACTATCCCAAATTTTCTTGTCGTAGTACATGTAGAGATTCTTATATAATCTTAAAAATTTAAAGCACAAAACGAATAATTCATACATTTAGCCTTTAATTTAGCATAAATTTGTTCTACCCTACTCCATTCAGAAAAAGGGATATCAGTTTTGATTTCATCTATAATACGAGATGGAATAGAATAACCACTTTTAATTATATGCCACATTCTATAATCTATTTATTGCAAGAAAGTGGACATTCAAATTTTCCAAAAATCAATAGAAATATTTTCAAATAAAGGTGGTCTAGTGATCGAATATCCTTCTAATGTGTTACGATTTCCAAAGTAGCCTTGAAAATTTTCAAAAAGTTGTCTAAACGTATAATTTTGAAATAAAGCTCTGATACCACTTTTTGATTCTTGATAGGTTGTTAGACCAATTGTCCCAATATTAACCAAGAAGGTGGTGAATTAGTAATTTAAAAAACTCTTGGTGAATCTTAGAAAACTAATTTATAATATTAATATAAAAGATTTTTCAACCATAAAACATTAAAGTGCGTAAAATAAAAATGCAAAAAATAAAAGAGAATAAAAGAACACCAAGTTTTATAGTGGTTCGGTCCAACTAGACCTATATCCTCTCCCTGAAAACTCCCTCACTAGGTATTGCACTATACCAAAGCGACTCTCATTTTTCCCCCACAGCAAGACGGAGAAGCCTTTATAATTTTCCTCTCTTCCACCAATCCCCGGTACTGCAGAGAACTATCTTATTTTCACACCCTCCAAGTGTAGGCAGAAAACCATCATCCTTTCACACCCTCCAAGTGTCGGCAGAGAACCAGCGTCCTTTCACACCCTCCAAGTGTCGGCAGAGAATTGACATCCTTTTTCACCCTCATGGTAAAGGCAGAGAACCCTTGATTGATATTATTGAACTTCACTTAAGAGCCTTCACAGGAGATAGGCAGAAACTTGAAGGAAACAAAGAGATCCTCTCTTTGGGTAACCCTGTGAATCCCTTATAACCCCCTCACTTGATCTCTCACACTTCACTCTTATAATCTCTCCCAAGCATAGACTCAATGACCACTCTCAACAGAAATTCACAACAAAGGAGATTTGTGATAGTTTCTAGGACTCCTTATATAGAAAGGACATAAAAAACCATCCAAAAACTGAAAATTGTAAGAAAATTGTCCTACGATTGTACTGTATAATTGCATATCATCCAATACGATTGAATAATGTCCCATATGAATTGCTCGTATGAATGAATAGTGTCCTATATGAACACATAGTGTCCTGTACGAATCCCTCGTATGAATGTATAGTGTCCCGTACGAACATGTAGTGTCCCATATGAATGCATAGTGTCCTATAGGAATTGTCTGTATGAACACATAGTGTACCGTATGAATAGTTCAAATTAATTTGTATGAACCATTCATCGCACAATACAAACTATTCATAAAAATCATTCAAATCATACTGTATGAATCATTCGTACGAATCCATAGTGTATCATATGAATAGTTCAAATTCGTCTATACAAACCATTCATCGTACCATACGAATAGTTCAAATCATCCTATATGAAATGAATTCATATAGTACGATCAGTTTAAATTTTTTACAAATTTTAAACATTTCCCTAGTGTGTGTGCACAGTTACTCAATTACAATCACACTCTCTTAGACTCAATAAAATAAAAAATACATACTCCATTTACAATGAACCCTAATCTATTCTGATTTGAAGTCTTCAATAATATGTAGTATAATTTTCCTGAAATGTTAGTATATACATAAAATAAGTAAAATGAAAAATACTATAAAACATAAAGTTGTGAGCCATAATATTTCTTATAATAAAAAATATAAACTCATGAGCAATGAGTCGCAATAGGTTCATGGTGTTATCATACATCATCCACCTAACGTGTTGCATCCATGATAGTTTCATTACCCTTTGAAAGTTGGGGCACATATGTAATCGTGCCAATCGACCCTCCTTGTTTAAAGGGTCATCGCTTCATATTAGTTGAGACTAATTACTTTTCAAAATGGGTGGAAGCGTTTCCCCTATATAATATAACATCACACCATATTTTAAAGTTTTTTCATGACCATATCATATATCGATTCGGCGTACCCCACAAAATTATATTTGATAGTGGGTATGCATTCAAGTCTACAAAAATCAATAATTTCATAAGATGTTATCACATTGATTGAATATACATAATAATTTATTACCCTTGGACTAACGGGTTGGTCAAGGCCTTCATTAAAACTTTAGTGCAGATTCTCAAGAATACCCATGATTATAAAAAATATTAATGGGATGAGAGAATGGTGGAAGCCTTGTGGGCTTATCAAAACCACTTATAAAATCCTAACCCAATCCACCCAGTTTGTACTAGTGTATGGATTTGAGGCTGTCGTCCCCCTTGAGGGGAAGATTCCCTCACTTAGGGTTGTAATTAAGAACCAATTTATGATGAAATAGAATACACAACTCTAGTTAGAAGAACATGAAGGCCTTGAAGAGTGTCATCTCCAAGATCAGCAAAGTTTAGAGTTGTATAAAGCTCGAATGGTTTAAGCTCATGATAAGTTAGTGCAACCTAGAACCTTCCAAATAAGATACTTGGTCTTATTCTTCGGAGGCCTATCTTAACTCACCGGAGGATTGGTGGAAATTTTGAACCAACTTGGGAAGGACCATTAGTTGTAGAGATAGTCTACAAAGGAGGCACATATCAGCTAGTGGATTATAAAGGAAATCATCCATTGCTACCTCTTAATGGGTGTTTCCATAAGAAATAATTTACTTTTTATGGATCAGATTTTCAATTAATGAAATGTTTCGATGTCCTAAATTAACTTTGGTCAGTCTTATTTTCACTATCAAAGTAATTCCAAAAAGATCAAAATCATCAATAATTCATTTCATGTTCTCTTTCCTTTTAGGTTAGGTGCTACCTTCTCTTAGGTTTCGATCCTCTATGGTGGGCATATGATACTTACTCCTTAATTCAAGATACTTTAAAGCCGCAAAAATAAAAAAAAATAAAAAAATAAATAAGTATAATGGTGCTTTCATGGCTTGATCCTTGAATGAACCCAATCGAATAGAAAAACTTGGTTCAAATCCACCTTGTGTTTTGAACACAAGTAAAGCTCCTGCAATACATATCTTTAATGATTTGAATATAACATATGACTCCTTCTTTTCAAGAACTCTCCATAGCACTTCTCTTGAACTCTTATCATATCTTTTCTTAAATCAATAAATATCTAATGTAGGTCATCCTATTTCTCTATATTTCTCCATCAAATCTCGCTCAATAAATGGTTATGGCTTCCATAGTCACCTACCCGGACTGCAATCCTATAATTGATTTTGAAGAAACATTAGAATACACGCCGTTAACCTATGCTCCTATAACCGCCCCATAGTTTAAAGTATACACATATAACTTGAATCCTCATAATTCGTCACAATCTTGTGCATCACCCTTTATTCTTAATAAAATAGGAATTAACACACTCATCTCCACTTATCTAGCATCTTCTCTAGTCTCAATAATAGTATAAAAAGTTTTAGTAAGCCATGAAATTCCTTTCATCTCCTATAAGATTGCACATCCTCTATTGAATATATCAGTCAACAGCTTCCCACCCTTCATTTCTTTAAAGCCTCCTATCTTAACTTCAGTCTTTACTTAATACGCCGGATAAAAAACATAAAATCTTTAAGTATCTAGGTGCTAAGGTCAACTATAGCTCAATCTTAATTTTCATAATCTTATTAAAAAAAGTAGGCAAAATATTCTCATCTCATCTTTGTGAAAATCATCTTCTAAAAAGTATTGTTTGATCTTCATCTTTAATACATTCACATGAACTAAATCCTTATACTCCAATCTCTTGTTGGCTAAACTTATAATATACCTTTCTCCCTCTTTAGTATCTAATCTATTAATAAATCACTAAAAGCTAATGCTCTTAGCACGATATTGGTCTTTTAGCAATCCTTACGAGCCACTTTTATATATTCCCAATTTATCAGAATTTTAAAATATTTAAACCAATTTTATGACAAAGCTTCTTATTTTCATATTTTTTCTGCACAATTAGTGATTTCACTCACCCAACTTTTTACTATATGGAGCTTTTCCTTGACAACTTCCAAAGGACATCCTTTATGCCAATTATTCTAATTATCACTAGCCATTTTTCCACATAAATTAAACATAATATTAATTTTTGGAATATAAGTATCATGCAACTCCTTTAATCTTATAAGTCCAAAACAAATAATAATCGATGTTGGCAGTACATATTAAGCTTTCACTTCATGAAATAACTTAACACTATCTTTGAGCAATCAAACTGATTTACATTTCAATAAGAGAAAATAAATCAATCTTGGTGCTAAAATATCCATCTGAATATAAGTGAATGAGATGCTCATCTTTTCTTAAATATAGGTTACATCCTAGCAAATATTAAAATCATAAGACTAAACAAAAATCCAATATGCTTGCACTTTCATTCGCGCTCCAAAATCCATGACTGCAAACCTATATTGCGGTTTAGAAATCACTACCATCTCTATCCAACATGAATCGCATTAAAATCTCCTCCAATAAAAACTACTTCTTCAATAGGTAATATTGTATTAATTCTTCTAAGTCATTGCCAAAAATTTAATTTAGAACTCATTTCCAAACTACTTGAGAGACAATAATCACTGATAAATATTAACAATCTTATCACAACAACAATCTTAAAAGATATAATTCTATCTCCATTCTTATTAATTTATAATTATATCCTTTAAACTCTATCAAATATAATAACACCACACCATTTCTAGTAACGACTCACTCGAATACCAAGTTTAAATTCCTAAACTATCCAATTTTCCTTTGCCCTTATCTCCAACCCTTGAGTTTGTTCCCTGAGTATGGGGTGGGGGAGTGGGGGGGGGGGTGGGGGTAGCACAAAAATTAACTTCATTATGAATCATAAGTTTATCTAAATTAATTCCATAATTCCTGTAATAATGAGAATTATTTTTAACCTATATTCCAAGTCCATATCCTAATTTAGTTTTCATGGACAAGCTCTTGCTCACATCGTCCTTGATATGGAACCCTTTGACCTATTAACACATGCATCCGGGCGCCGGCAGCTGGCCCTTGCATCAGCTTGTCACTGAGTCAGCCATACAGCGCGTCGCTGCCTAGGGGAACCCCTAGTCATCTAACCACGAATTTCTTAATAGGATTCAGTCTATTGTATTGTATGATCAATGTTTTTATGCTGGCTGCGGCACTTACCTATCGCAACTCCTCCACTGTTCTCATTCCAGACTTGGAACACACAAATGAAGCGTCCTTTCGTAGCCAGATCGTTGACCTAAGAACATCGTACAGAAAAACAAAGTGCGGTATCATACGATCAAAAGATTATACTGTTTTTAATGGCAGTTTAAAATTCGCACCCCGTATGAATCCGACATCTTGTTCGTCTGGACTAACCAAAGGTTTGTTACGTTACGAAGTGTCATAATAAAAAAAATCTATATCCTTTTTTCAACTGCTGCTCAATTCGAGATCGTCCCGACATTTGAGAAAAAATTATTTTCATCCCGGATATCGTGCAACTATAAGACAAAACTACCATAATAAAAATAAGTTCTCAAACGGTGAAAATCATCGCAGAATTACATTTACAGCACCAACCGTCCTCTGTACGAAATTTTGTTCGTCCCGGTTCAGATTAACACAAATTTTGGATTTTTGTGTTTTGTATTTTTTATCAAAGAACAACCAAAATTAAACAACATAAAAGTACAAAATAACAATACAAAGTATAGACTCTAAATAAAAAATTATTCAAGAAACAAACAAAAATTAAAAAAAACAAAATATAAAAAACTAAACTACGGAAAAAGAAACATCAATGTTGCAAAAACATTTTTATTTAAGCATTTCAAAAATCAATTACACCCAAGCCTGTTCTGTAATGTACTGAAAAATAAAGGCTAAAGGTTTTTGTAAAAATGTCTGCAAGTTTGATTTCAGTTGTAACATGTGTAAGTTCAATTTCTCCTTGAATACCCATATGCTCTTAGAATATATGCTAATATGATCAATGTGTTTGGGTCTTAAATGTTGAATAGGATTTTTTGAAAATGAATATATCACTAGTATTTCACTAATTATCTGGAATAGTGTCTATAGTTAATCCTAAATTCAATCAACTGTGCCTTTTTAACAAAGTTACTTGTGCCACACAATACTTCCTAAAGCCAATGTATTTCTGCTTCCTGCAGTAGATAGGGCCACTGAGATTTGTTTTCTACTAAACCATTGAAACTATATTGAATTTCTAAATTTTGAATTGACAGTTCCAGAAGTGCTTTCCTATCCACTCTACAGCCTTGCAAAAGTCAGAACTGAAATAACCAATACATTCAAAATGAAGACTAATAATAATTATGATACCAAATTCTCCCTAAGTAACTGATTCCTAGTAAATATCTTATAAATCCTTTTCCACTGCTGTCAAATTAATTCTTTGATCTGTTGTTTTATCCTGAGCCACATAAGCAAATCACTGTATAACATAATATTCTGGCGGCTAGCAGTCAAGTTAAAGTAAAGGATCCAATAATCCCCTTCTATAGTCTTCGTTAATCAACAGATTTTTCCCTTAAGGTCTTATCCAACTAAACTGAGATAGAAACACTCATTGGATTTTACTTAACAGGGTCGAATTTTACCCATCTAAAAAGGTCACCCATCGCCATCCAGTTCTCTCACCAGTAAAATCACAATTCCTAGTTACACTACTCAATCATCTAATTCCAAAACATCATCACGAAGAACCCGCCTTCTCTTCCCGCGCGAAATTTAGCTCATACTACACCAACCCTCCCACCAGACCGTGCTCAACAACCGTGCCTATCACTCCCTAGCACCACCGGCAGGCTATTAAAAGTACCTCTCCCTCACCAAATGCAAAACTTACACTGCCGCACCATATTGCTTTCCGTTTACCGTCCGAATATCTATCCTTGAACACCATGCCGACACCACACCTCTCCCCTCCACGCCCTCACCTCATTCCTTTCAAGAACATAATCTGGCATATCCTCCTGACCTCTTCTCGCGCGGAGACTTCAACTCATTCATTCTCAATATATGTTGAATCACCACTCTCCGTCTGCGAGGATGTGCGCACGACAACCGCCCACTACATCTTGAATCGTATATTATATCAAATTCCTTGGAAGTTAATCTTCCCAAACTTTATTGTCTTGACAATTATGATTCAGCTCTTCTGCATACCAATATCCAAATTCATCAACGAAAGTGCTTATCTACATATTATGGTGGTTCTATAGCTGAAATATAGGCTGAATGATTAGAACTTCTTCTTAATGACCACTCCTAGTTCAAACACCCTCACTAGGTTCCACCTATAATCAATTCTCCTTAGTGTTTTTTAAGCAATAATCTCAAATCTCCAAGTAAAGGGTTTGCATTCTAAATTTTTTTCCACATTTTCTTCCAATCTTATTCTATCAATATTTTAAAGTTCCTCAATCTCTATCTTTCAACAAAACATTGGCTCTTCCAAAATTTCCAAATTCTATCAAATCACAACATGTGTGGTTTCTTCAAATGACCAAGTTTTTTGTTGAAATTACCCTAATAAGATTTTTCCAATCTCTTGAATAATCCAACAAAAATTTCTTCATCTGATTTCGAATCAAATTTTTCTAAGGAATTTCCGATATATGATATGAATCACCTTGCGAACCAAATAGCATGCAAATAAGAGACAAATTAGTGTTCTACTATTTTAACAACTTCATAGGGTGTTTTATTTAATTCGATCTCACATTCACCCTATTTCAAACCTACTATATTATGCAGTGCTAACCTCCTCAGCCCAAAAATTCTAGGAAGTGAGTATTCTGTCAACATTGTCAATCGGTGGCTTCTATATATGTTTTTCCCTTTCGGACTATCCCAATTTTTTGAGGGGTTCTAAGTGCAGAAAAATTGTGGATTCAATTCCTTTTTCTTACAAAATTTTTTTAAATCATTCTATTTCAAATTCTCCTCCATGCATCTACTTGTATAGAAAATTTATTTCACACCCTAATTCCTTTGAATCCAGTCAAAAAAATTCTAAAATTCCTCAAAATGATTCACTTCATGAAATAAAATCTAACCCAAGTGAATTCTTGAATAATCATCCACTATAACCATAATCCTTATATTTCCCTCCTTAGACTTACAGTTTCTCTACTGCGCTCCAAAAATCCTCATGAGTAATAAATTTTCAAATTCTACTATTCTAAGATCCTTATTGGAATCTTAAGAGGACTTCACTTTTTTCCTAATTGACATGCATCACAAAGGTGATCCTAGTAAAGTCTAGTTTGGTAACCTCTCACAAGTTTTTTGTGGTAATTCTCCAAGATTTTTCAATTACTCTGAATGACAAAGTCTCCATGCCAAGCCATGATTCATGCATATATATAAGTTCCAAACCAAAGAGCAGAGAGAGAATGAATAATAATTAAATCTAGCATTATAAATATTGCACCCTTTTTCATTTAAAACTAAATCATTCCCATTTTACTTCAATATGTACTAGATGGTAAAAATTTTTACACTTATGCGCTTATCACATAGTCTGACTTATAAATTAACAAGTATATTTAACCAAAATACGGAGAGAGTTTGAAGAATATATGGTGGGTCAAAAAATGTCACCTCTAGTAGGATCAATATCTAAGGGAAGAAAAATCCAACCTAGCCTGAATGAAGAAGACTAAGATGATCATATAGTGTGGGTCCAAA
>NW_021450343.1:0-1169 GCF_001605985.2 Dendrobium catenatum
GGCACAAACAAAAACCAAAACAAACAGAAGATAAAAAAATGTTTTCTGATCTAGTAAAAAAAATTCTTAAAATGTTAAAGTTACCTCTTGGTTTTAATCAAAAACTTAGTAGAATTGGATTGACAGCGCATAATCCAGAAAAGGTTAGAAACTCAGAGATTGATAATCCAAACTCAAGTTCTTTAAAAAAGCTCAAAAACCTTTTAATTCAATATGTAAATCATAAAATAAATTAGAGGAAGAAACAATCATTTTTTTTTCAAAAAATTTCCTTCCACAAAATTTATCTAATAGAAGATAAATGCATGAATTTTTGAATCAAAAATCAAGATTTTCAAACTCAAGTATCGAAAGTATCAAAGGTTTTCTTAAGTTTTTAAGAAGTACAAGAACAGTAAGCACTAACTTTGTGGGCTCATTTTATGCCTCTTGTCAATTGGTTGGCGCACTGCGCATCTTTTGATACACTTTGTGTATTATATATTTTCAATTTGGCGTCTTTTCGCATCTTTTATTTTTAGCATCATTGGCCAATTTTTTTTGAATATGCTTCCTTTCTTAAATCTTAAAAATAAAGGAAAACCCATCTTAGTGACAAATCAAATTTCTTGATTAAGAAAATTATGAGTTAGATTCAAAGACTTGCAAAAGATTCCTATGCGATAGATAAAATGTAGGGAGAGAAAAAAAATAAAAAAAAAATTGTTTCAAAAACTAATTTAAAAGTTGAAAAAGATTTTAAATTAAAAGTAGGATAACATCTTTTAGAAAACAGAGATTTGAGAAAATAAAATGAGTTTCCTTCCTTCGACTGTTTTAGAGAAGTCAAACACAACTTACCAAAGATTTTCAAGAAAAATAGGAAGTAGATTTTTCATTTTTAGAGAAGTGAGTGTGTGTGTTGATCAGATAAAAAATTTTCACGAAAGAAAAAATTTCAAGAAATAAACTAAACAAAATAAAAGAAAAGAAAAACACAAAAACACAACAAAATAAGAAAACATGAAAGGCTCTTAACCATTATCTCTCTCCTGGTCTGATGCTTCAGAGACCATATCTGCCCATGAAATTTTTAGCCTTTCATTATTTCCCCAGTTTAAATTTTGCTTCGCCTTTCCCTTTTCTTTCGTAGGAAGAATTCTTAAAATAGGGCACTCATTTTTCATATG
>NW_021450344.1:0-346 GCF_001605985.2 Dendrobium catenatum
GGCTCTCTTTCTAATCTGAGTGGCAAGAGAGCGATCAACCGGAAGCTTACCACGCTTCAAGTACTCCACAAAAGGGACTCTCCAATCTGACTCTTCTTCAACAGCATACACTGCAAGGGTCTAATCGGAAGAAGATAAGTCAGCAGGGCACAAAGCTTGTCGGTACTGAACAACAACTGACACCGGATTTCCATTCAGGTCAGCCAACTCCTTAGCAAGTTTAGCTAGTGCATCCGCTCTACCATTCTAGGGACTCTAACTAAAGTTACTTCAGGGATCAAGCACAGGAGTTCCATTGCCTTATCGTTGTAAGGCAAGAGCTCAGGTTTGAGAACTTTGAAAATTC
>NW_021450345.1:0-205 GCF_001605985.2 Dendrobium catenatum
TGACTCTCTTTTCAAAGTCCTTTTCATCTTTCCCTCGCGATACTTGTTCGCTATCGGTCTCTCGCCTATATTTAGCCTTGGACGGAATTTATCGCCCGATTAGGGCTGCATTCCCAAACAACCCGACTCGCCGACAACGCCTCGTGTTGCGACAGGGTTCGGGCCGAATGGGGCTCTCACCCTCCCCGGCGCCCCTTTCCAGGGT
>NW_021450346.1:0-230 GCF_001605985.2 Dendrobium catenatum
CCACACGGCCTACACACACTTAGATGAGTTTGATAGGACACGACTATTAGCTCTAGGTTAGGATGTTGTTCTGTTTTACTTTTTCTGCACTTTGTTGTGACGCTTTGCATGTGACCTGTGTGCTGGTTGTTCTTTTTGCTACTTGTTGTAGCTTTTCTGCTGTGTTGTTTCTGTACTACTTTTTCTAGTCTTCTTTTCTGCACCGTGGTTGTGGCGATTAGAATACCCAT
>NW_021450347.1:0-267 GCF_001605985.2 Dendrobium catenatum
TTGCAATAAGTTCTTAATCACAAAAATAATATCAACTGTAGACATGGCAAAAAAAAAATTTCTTTTAGCCGTGCATATCACTACATATTACATAAGAAAGAAATATCCATATTTATAGGAATAAGAACTTCAGTTCTCATATCATTATTCATAAAATCAAATTTACTATCAGGCTTAAAAACAAAAGATTATCATCATCTACTACTTTTTTTTTCTTTTTTGAAGAAATGCAAATAGCATTAAAAGAAGAAAAACCTATTACAAACT
>NW_021450348.1:0-266 GCF_001605985.2 Dendrobium catenatum
GGCAGCCAACGCACTTGCAATCTACATAAATAAATCCCAAGTGCTCAAAATTAGCTTTTTTCTTGAAATCTATAGCTTAGATCCCTCATTTAACAACTGAATTTAGGGAGAAAAAAAAAAGATGAGATGGGATTACAGAGAATTAATGTTGGTAAAAGCAAAATTTACAGGTAAGTTTCTACTGCAGGTAATGCGTTCTAAGATTTTCTGGGTAATGTTGTTGATAATCAAAATGGTGATATGGGATTCACATTTTGTTGATAGTC
>NW_021450349.1:0-213 GCF_001605985.2 Dendrobium catenatum
AATTTAAAAAATCTCCCAATCAATGTAGATGACCAAAGCAGAATTAATGAGAGTGAGTTGCAGTTAGATGAGGTAGATCTAACCATAGAGGAAAGTAATGATGAATCTGATAGTAATGAGAGTGTATCATCTTATGCAAGTGAATCAACAAATGATGAGTTAACAACATAAGGTATCTTAAATTTTTTTTAGCTACTGCACTGCATTTTATTT
>NW_021450350.1:0-224 GCF_001605985.2 Dendrobium catenatum
GCACTGACATTATCTGTTACCAATTGGACTACTAAATACTTGAGAATGGTCTTGGCCGGCGGCTAAAGGCTTGGGAAAGGTCTTGGCCGGTGGCTAGGAGATGAAAGGAGGAAAAAGAGATAATGAAGAGGAACCACGAACCATGGTTTAAAATTGCGCAATATGAGGCTCGCCTTGAGGCCAGCAATTGCGCAATTCCAGTAAAAAATGCCTCGATGCTTACG
>NW_021450351.1:0-217 GCF_001605985.2 Dendrobium catenatum
CGTAATCCCCTCAGAAATCTGTAGCACCTCTCAGCAGGAGTACTAACCAGCTGCAGAGCATACCTGGCTAATGCAGTAAACTCAGCCTCGTACTGCATCACCGTCTTGCTCCCATGAATAAGTCTCAGAAAACTCTCCTGCATCTGCTGTCGTGCAGAAGGGGGAACGAACCAGTCTCGGAACACCTCCGTGAACTCTTCCCAGGTAATCATAGAGT
>NW_021450352.1:0-210 GCF_001605985.2 Dendrobium catenatum
GGTTCAAATTCCTTCCCTTGCTTCAAGCCGCAGTCACTTCTTCCCCTTGCTTCAAGCCGTCGGCCTGCCCCTCTCCTTGCTCCAACCGCCGGACACCCTCCAGCTCTCCTCCTACCTGTCAACCCCCATCCCTTCTCCCTCCCTTAGTTGCCGACTGTGGGCTCCGAAAATTTGGCCTCGGCCTCCACTCGCTTTTTTCTTATTCGGCGA
>NW_021450353.1:0-201 GCF_001605985.2 Dendrobium catenatum
TTTTGGATCGTCTGTACGAAATTATTTTGTCTGTACAATCGGTCAAGTCAAAAAGGCTGTACGAAGGGACGCATCGTAAGTTGTGTTGATTACGAAAAGTCGTTACATTTTGGACGAAATGGATCGTATGTACGAAATATTTAAGAAGGAGGGCAAACTTCTGTACCTCAGTCAGATTATCAGAATCTGATTGAAAGATTT
>NW_021450354.1:0-1021 GCF_001605985.2 Dendrobium catenatum
TCCTGCTCCTGCTCCCGTTCCTGATCCTGTTCCTTTCTACCAGCACTCACCGGTTGATCAGTTGACTGAGAGATTTGATCAATGGGAGACCCGCTTTGACGCCTACGTTGCTGCACAGGAGCAGCAACATTCTGAGGACGTTGCCTGCTACGAGCAACACCGCACTGAGGATTTAGCCTATTTTGACAATTACCTCACCCACCAGCAGCAGCAGCATGACCAGGACATCACCTGGTTCAATACTCAGTTTACCACGCTTGTCAGCTACTTTCAGCAGCCACCTCCACCACCTCCATCTGAGGATCAAGGTCCTTCATTTTTCTAGTCTATGTTTTTTTGCTGTTTATTTCCTATCTTATGTAGTTTGCTTGTTAGTCTTTGTTTGTTGTGATGTTTTCTTTTGTGTCTGGACCCTCTTTTTGTGATGACAGAAGGGGGAGTAGGATAAGATAGGAAAAGTTGTTGGGTTTGTAACTTTGAAATTCTAATGGATTTTTTTGTGTGGATATTTTTCTACTTATGTTTGCCATCATCAAAAAGGGGGAGATTGTTGCAAACCTTATTTCATGGCTTATGTTTTGATGATTGGAAAACCCTACTGATTATCTTGGACTGCCTATTTTTTCTAACATTTCAGGAATCGAAGATTGGACGAACAAACGATGTAAATGCAGAAGTGGGTAGGATAAGGTTGAGTCAGTCTGTAATCTATTTTTTCTCTTCTTGAGTCAGTTTGTAATATTCAAAAGACTGATACTTAGTAACCCTACACACACACTTGAGAGATTTTGAATCTCTATTTTTACTCACATCGGTCAGGCCGAGCACTTGGATTGTCCTGGACGATCTAGTTCAAAACAGAGACTCTAATTAGGATTCTTAATTAAGGCAGCCGACATTAACATATCGGCCTAGACGATACGTGTATCGGCCAGGACGATCATGGATTGGCCTGGACGATATTCACAAATTATGCCTTAATTTATCAGGAAATCAAGGGAGTAATTAAGGATAATTGATA
>NW_021450355.1:0-283 GCF_001605985.2 Dendrobium catenatum
ACTTGGAGAGTGTGAATAGCCGAAGGGTTCTCTGCCTACATTTGGAGAGTGTGAAAGGACGAAGGGTTCTCTGCCTACACTTGGAGAGTATGAAAGGCCGAAGGGTTCTCTGCCTACACTTGGAGAGTGTAAAAGGACGAAGGGTTCTCTGCCCACACTAGAAGAGTGTAAAAGGACGGACGATTCTCTACCAATACTGTGGATTGTGTGAAAGGACGGACAGTTCTTTGCCAACACTAGGGATTATGCACTACAGGAAAAATGTCAAATACCGGCGGTTTGC
>NW_021450356.1:0-213 GCF_001605985.2 Dendrobium catenatum
AATTGAAGGTTTTAGATAACTCTGGTAAATTGTTTGGGAAATTTGATTGACATTCTTTCCAAGTTAGATCTTGGGGCATCACAACAAAATAGGGATGTTCAGAAATATAAATCATACATGTCATCACATCCGGAGCATCTCTAGCTTCCTGCTGACTCAAACTGTACACACGTGTCTGAACTGGAGCTGGAGCTATTGAACCACTAGACTCCC
>NW_021450357.1:0-213 GCF_001605985.2 Dendrobium catenatum
GGTTCTAGAAACTGTTGAAAACTGTTCTAAGTCGGTTAATTGTTCGGACGACAATTTATTCGTCTGGACAAAATTTTTATAGAGGACCAATCGTCCCGGATAATTATTAATTTCGTCTGGATGAAAATTTTCAAGTGGACCTTCGCCATGGACGATAATTTAATTTCGATTGGACGAAAATTTTCCAGAGACTAGATCGTCCCGGACGATTAT
>NW_021450358.1:0-320 GCF_001605985.2 Dendrobium catenatum
GCGTTTCAGAACCAGCAGCGGAGGGGATTTCTACGAGTAGTTCTTTGCACTGACACAGGAAGGGACAGTAGCAGAGTTCTGGGACCGGTTTGAATACCTAGCTAGCATGTTGGATCGTCTTTCTGATACCGTGCTTGAGGGGAACTTCATGAAGGGGCTCAGACTAGAAATCAGAGCTGCCGTTAGAGTGATGAGACCACACGACCTGGGGGAGGCCATGGAGTTGGCACAGTTGGTCGAGGACCAGAAGCATCTGGAGAGGGGGACTCGAGGCAGCAGCTCCGGGGGATCCCACAGGATGACGACCACATTTTTAGCTT
>NW_021450359.1:0-241 GCF_001605985.2 Dendrobium catenatum
TCTTTTTAATTATGATAGGATTACTAATAATAAAATTATTAGTCACTAAAACATTTTTTAGTAAAATCAACTTAATACATTACTAATGGCTTTGCTATGATGCTAACAAAGAGGAAATGGGTCAGGTTTATGTGTTTGAGAGGCTGTAGCTCAGATGGGGCTTGATAGAGAGAAGAGAAGGTGGGGGTTCAGTCTAGTGGTATGGAACAGAGTGGAAGTTAGCTTTAGCTATAAGGTTGAA
>NW_021450360.1:0-486 GCF_001605985.2 Dendrobium catenatum
TTTTCTTTTTAAAATCTAATAAAATATTTTCTCACACTAACCTAAAGGAAAAGAAAACTAAATTAAAACTAGGATGGTTCCACGAAGAGCATGGTTTACCCTTATCACGTGTAATCAGAAGGAAGAATCATAACTTAAAATAAAGGAAAACTAAATTAAATTAGGATGATGCCACGAACGGCATTGTACTTCCCTAGAATGTCTAATCCTATGGAAAGGTATAATACTAACCTAAAAAAAATAAAATTGAATTAAACTATGATGGTGACACGAATGGCGTTATCCACCACTTGAACATCTAATCCTTAGGAAAAGAAGAGTGTTAACCTGAAAGTAAAGAACTGGATGTAGTCTAGATATCATGTTTAGTATTTGTTTGTGTGCTAAACTAGTGAGTATATCAATGAATTCCTTAGTGCAGTTAAATAAGGACTCTAAGAAAAAATCTATTGATCAAAAGAAATTTAGAGAAATAATTGGATTATT
>NW_021450361.1:0-307 GCF_001605985.2 Dendrobium catenatum
TTGAATTTGTCCACCCCGGCAGACTATTGCGGAGGGCGGATGGATTTTGCTTTAAGTTTTGATGGATAGATAGTTTCATTTTTAAATATTTTGGGTTTTTGAAATTTTTGTGGAGTTTTGGATTAAATGGACATTCTTGAAATATTTAGAATGGACCCTTCCGGTTGAGATATGCATTCAACACGACCATCATCGGAGTTTTTGGGGTCATTTCCTCTTTAGTTGATTGAACCCTGTCAACTTGACCAAACTGTTGCTCGAGGATCGGATTTTTTATAGGCTTTGTGCCTTGATTTGTGAATTTTCT
>NW_021450362.1:0-201 GCF_001605985.2 Dendrobium catenatum
AAATGCCTCCCAAAAGTCCATTCAAATTCTAAAACTCAAAAAATGCCACTCAAAATCCTAAAATTCCAAGATATTTAAATTTGAAATCAATCCATCAATCGCTTAAAGCAAAATTCATCCACCCTCCATAACAGTTTGGCGAGGTGGACAAATATGAAAATTAATTCAGCTCACAAAGAGCCAAATGCCTAGTCGAAAATA
>NW_021450363.1:0-207 GCF_001605985.2 Dendrobium catenatum
AATATTAGCGGAGTATACCCTTCCTAGATACTTTTGGCCAGTAGCAGTCAACACAGCCTGTTATGTTTTAAACAGAGTAAACATTAGATCAAAGCTGAATAAAACTCCATATGAACTCCTTAAGGGTAGGACACCAAACCTTTCACATTTACATGTCTTTGGATGCAAGTGCTTCATCTTGAATAATGGTAAACATCCCTTAGGAAA
>NW_021450364.1:0-272 GCF_001605985.2 Dendrobium catenatum
AGGTAGGTTATCGAACAGGGGAGGTAGGGTAATAGAATACCCTTCATTAGTGTTACAATTCCCTAGGTTAGCCATGAATCTAATTCAAAAAGTTTTCAAACATAAATTTTCGAATCCCGCTCTGATACCACTTAAAAGTTTGTTAGGGATGTTAAGCCCTATGAACTTAGTGTCACGCCCCAAGATCTAACTTGGAAAGAATGTCAATCAATTTCTCAAACAATTTACCAGAGTAATCTAAAACCTTCAATTAAACAGTCTATCAAACATCT
>NW_021450365.1:0-402 GCF_001605985.2 Dendrobium catenatum
CTCAGTTTCAGCCCCGACCTCAGTTACCACCACCAGCGCAGCCTCCTGTTCAGCCTCAGCCACGACCACAGGGTCAGCAGCCTAGACCCTCTTATAGAACTCCAGAAAACCAACAGTACTTGCAAGAGAGGCTTAGCAAAGAGTATCCCTTTAAAAGGGAGAGTGTGAAGAAGATCTTCAAGTTTCTGATTAAGAAGAACATTTTGACATTTCCACCCAACAGGAGAGTGGAAGAGGAGGGGCAGAAAAAGCATCCTTTGTATTATCCATTTCATAGGCATATTGGTCATGTGATTGAAGATTGCTATGTGTTCAAGGACAGAGTAGAAAGCCTTATGGCTAGAGGTGAGATTCACTTGCAGGATAGCGACCTAGTGAATCCTCAAGGCAAAGTTGCTCAGA
>NW_021450366.1:0-276 GCF_001605985.2 Dendrobium catenatum
GAGTGAGAAGAGAGTGAGAGGGAGAGAGAGAGAGAGAGAGCGATAGTTAGAGAGAAAGAGAGAGGGGTAGAGAGAGTGAGCGAGAGTGAAACGAGAATATATGTGAAAAGTTTGGAGTAGCTCCTGTGGTACATAATATTAGATAGAGTTGCCTTATTTTATTTGGTCGCATAATTGTTAGATTTAATACATGTTAAGAAAGTTATATGCATCAAAATGAACTTTTATTCATTAGATGTATGTAAACGAGTTTAATTTCATGTAGTTGATAGTTGA
>NW_021450367.1:0-219 GCF_001605985.2 Dendrobium catenatum
TAGGCAAAGGGTTTTCTCTTTCCAAATTCTCTTCCACCTTTTCTTCCAAATTTATTCTATCAATCTTTTGGGAGTTTTCCTCAATCTCATCTTCAACAACATTTGGCTCTCATCTTCAACAACATTTGGCTCTTCCAAATTTCCAGATTCATCAAATACAACATGCGTGGTTTCTTCAATGAATAAAGTTCTTTTGTTGAATACTCTATAAGATTTTCC
>NW_021450368.1:0-271 GCF_001605985.2 Dendrobium catenatum
TTGGAGCTGGAGAGGAAGTAACGAAGAGAGGAGGCAGCGTTCGGCCGGCTCTGGTCGTGAAAGCAGAGGGAAGATCAGAGGGATTTGCGTGGAGTCTCCGGGGAAGCTTGCGACTCAGCAATCTCCCAAGCTCTCCTCTTCGGCCTTATTTTATAAGCATGGGAAAGCAATGATCGAGGCAGATCGCAGGAATAGCAGAGGACTTGACGAGAGCGGCGCCGAATTCAGCGAGATTTCAGCAAGATTTTGGCAGAAATCATGGATCCATCGG
>NW_021450369.1:0-286 GCF_001605985.2 Dendrobium catenatum
AACGGTCGAGGTGAGTTCGCAGGATTCACGGAGGACTTGACGAGAGCGGCGCCGAATTTAGCGAGATTTTAGTGAGATTTTGGTAGAAATCATGGATCCATTGGGCAATGTATGATTTTGAGCCTTTTTTTTCTTTAGATATAGTATGCAAGTCAACATATAAACAATAATTTTGACCAATATAAATCAAACATATAAAATGATAAATATCATATATTGTTTAATAAAAGTAAATCAACCCTAAAACAGAAAATAAAATACATATGTAATTGAATATTGAAATCAC
>NW_021450370.1:0-283 GCF_001605985.2 Dendrobium catenatum
AATTAGTATCTAAGTCATATTACTATTAAATAAATAACTTAGCAAGCTCAACTTAATCAATTTTAATTTAAATAACATATGAGTGATCATAAATCTTATTATCAAGAATTGAACAAATTACTTGTTGAATAACAAATAAAGTTTCATTTGGGAAAACTTTATTACTGCTTTCTAAAGCCATTTTAAGAATAAAAAATTTTTGAACTAGAAATCTTTGTACTAAAAAAACTGTTATCAAACAAGGCATAAATTTATTTGATAGTATATATAAAAGAGTTAAAAT
>NW_021450371.1:0-384 GCF_001605985.2 Dendrobium catenatum
TGGCTTGATCGTCTAGGCCGATCTCACGATCGTCCTGGCTGATTAGTTCAAATCAGAGGTAAATCATTATGAGCATAGCCCTGGGAACAGTCCTGACCGATTGAAATTTGGCTTGCTCGTCCCGGCCGATCTCACGATCGTCCTAGCTGATCGGATCGTATCAATCATCCTTAGTTACTCCCTTGATTTCCTGATCAATTAAAGCATAATTTGGTAAATTTGTCCAGGCCGATCCGGGAATCGTCCTGACCGATAATTTAAAATACAGTATGCCTAAACTGTCTAAGGCGGCTATCTCTTTCTATTTTGAGCTTATCGTCCTTGCCGATACACGTAGCGTCCAGGCCGATAGGTTAATGTCAGCTGCCTTAATTAAGAATCCTT
>NW_021450372.1:0-404 GCF_001605985.2 Dendrobium catenatum
GGAAGGAAGTCTTGGAGTAGGAGTTCAGAGTCTGATCCGTAAGTATTTTGTACTTTTGATTTTTGTACAGTCATGGCTTTTCTGTTTTGCTTTTCTTTCTATCTAAAAGCCATGAGCTGTATTTGTATATGATTCTTTTGAGGAAGAAAAAAAAGAAAAAGATAGATAATCTGTTCTGCTGCATTTGATATTTATAGTAGCTCTATGTGTGCGTCTGTTTCTGTCTGTATGTTTGGAAGAAAGTTCTGAAACAAATTCCAAAGCCAATTCCTGGAATCAGTTCAGTCAGTCTGAATCTGGATCACGACCCGATGCGAGCGGGATCCGTCCCGGTCGGGTTGGGTCGTGACAAGCTTTAGTGGTATCGGAGCAATGGTTTTGGAATTTGGAATTTAGATTGTAAG
>NW_021450373.1:0-668 GCF_001605985.2 Dendrobium catenatum
TTGCACGGAATAAACACGTCGTGCTTTAATATTAGCAGAATTAGGACTCGCAAGATGGCCTTGAACAGTCAAGCCGTGAATAGGTACGGCAGCAGCCTTTGCAGTAGCTGCAGAAAACTCTAAGTTACCAAATCGAATGGTGGCTAAAGAGTCTCCAGTATTAATGACGGTGTTAGCTAGCTGAATGCTAGCACCTCTTCCCAGTTGGACGGTAAAGGGTGTATTCTGTAGTTCCATTCTGCACAAATGAAAGGAAAGGGTTAGTATTCAGAAGTTGATACATCACCCACACTTTCAAAGTGCAGAGACTAGACAGAATAAAAATATATGTATAAAATCGTATTTGATTGCATATTTTTAAACCCTAAATTTAATGAACTTATTAGAATTTTATTGCTATTATATTTTGTATATAACTAGTCAAAGATGGAAAGAAAAACCATCCCCAGCGAGGTCGCCAGAAATCTGTGGGCTCCGAAAAATTCCATTTTGAGGTGTGATCCCGGCCTCTCCATGCCATCCGTCAAATTTTCTTTTAAGTATTTGTGTGACGACGACGATAGAGAGTTTTAACGAGATTAGGTTCCGGGGGAATTTTCAGAGGGCAGATTGGGTTTTAGATAAGACACTACCTAGAGATTTCGCCCTCATTTAGTGAGGACTTTTTT
>NW_021450374.1:0-290 GCF_001605985.2 Dendrobium catenatum
CTCATACCAGTATACACTAAGATTTATTTGGGACAATTTTTTTTGTTGCTTTTTAATAATTTTTTTTTAGGATTATCAAAAATAATTTTCATTAGTTTGAGTATTTCCAAAATATACATTGGTTAGTATTACACAATCTCAAACCTAGGCAACCACATGGGCGGAACTCTCAATTGCCCTAAAAAAATTAAAAATTTGTTATTACATAAATTTTTAGGTAATTTATCCCCGTCCATATTTTTTTACTCTTTATTATAGGAATCTTTAGGCAAATGCTCCTAGCAGAATTA
>NW_021450375.1:0-231 GCF_001605985.2 Dendrobium catenatum
ATTGTAGTTTTTCTTCTTTTGCTTTTTGCTTTTAGTTATTCCACCTTTTTGTGCTGTCAAAAGGGGGAGAAGTTTGTTGTACCTGTTTTTATGCCTGTTATCTAAATGCATTTCTTTTGTTTTGTACTTGCTTTTGGTATCCTATTTTTTTCTTGTCTTTAATTTAAAAAAATAATAATAAAAAAATAAAAAAATATAAATACAAAAAAAAACAAAAGAAATGTTTTTCGT
>NW_021450376.1:0-15356 GCF_001605985.2 Dendrobium catenatum
GGCAATAACCTAACAATCTCCATATATTTTATTCCTTCAATTCATTTTAAATTATAAAGTATAAGCTGATTATCAGTTCTTACTAAGCTTCATTGTTGTGCATGGTTCTTATAAATGGAAAGAGTATTAGTATTATCATTCTTTACATGAGGTGATCATTACAATGTTGATCCGACTTTCCATGGGGATATTATCTTGTGATTCCTTTGCCTTTTTGGGCTAGATTGTAGCACTATAAAAATAAAGATTCCCTAGGTGGGGTTTTTATCTATTTTTTTAAATACAGGAATATTGTCATCTTATAGTTCACCCATTCTACTATAATAGCATCCTGACTTAGGTGCACTGCTAGGGAATCTTCATGCTTATCTTATTTCTAGCACGTAGAGGATTGAATGTTATATCGAACTACAACATTAATCACGACTAGCAAGCTATCATTTAATAATGTTGGGTAAATTCATCAAATACAACAATGGATTTACTCTAGATATTAAGTTATATTTTAGAAGCTTTATGCACTCAACTTATTGAGCAGTGAAAATTAAAGCAAGATATGCTTCATAATTAGAGGATAGCCAATTTTGGTTAGGTAACAACCTTACTACTAAGGTAATAAAGCACATTTTCTTTACCTTCCTTGTTAACATGAGCTAACAAGGAGCTAAGAGATTACCATAAAGTTTATTAATATATATATATATATATTATTATATATTATATATATATATATTATATATATTATATATTATATATATTATTATATATTTAATATATTAATATATATATATATATATATATATATATATATATATATATATATATGATTAATGGCTTCCATGAATGAACCACACCAACACTATAGGTTTTATTCATGATTCTTTAATACTATCAAATGTTTTTAACAAATTTAAAAATTTAAACAATTTAACATCATTAACATAAACATGCCACCTTATTAGTGATAAGTTCATTAAAGATTTCTTTCATGTCCCACTATATGTTACACCAGCATTCTTTAGTTTAAAAGTGGGTTACTTTATAACAATAAACTCTTATTGGTGTTCTGGAAGCTATAAACTTTTTCATCTTTAGGAGCCATCTTTATTTGATTACACCGAGATGAACCATCCATAAAAAATAATAGTGCGTGTGATGAAGCAATATCTACCATGAGTTCCTGTATGGAAAGTGGAAACACAACTTTAGGATAAGCTTTATTCAGATCTCTAAAACCAATATAGACATTGATTTGACTACTCTTCTTATTACTAGAATAATGCTGGCTAACCAGGTCTGATATTTTTCTTCCTTAATAAAACCATCATCTATAAGTTTCTTGACTTCAAGGATGACTTGTTGTTCAATTTCAAGTTGCATACGTAGGGTGCTTATTTTATAAGAACTATATCAGGTTATATCTCTAGTTTATGAACTATAATATATTGAGATTGTTGCAACTGAGGAATCTATATTGAGATTGTGATTTTTGATTATAGGAAAATATTATTGTCCTAATGATTTTATTATTTATCCTAGCATATATTGTATATTTCTCTTTATTTTTTTTTTGTACTAATATTTCAATGGAAATCAAATAATACTTCATATTTCTTAAGACTTCATGATAGGATAGAATAGGATTTCATGTAATAGAGTATGTATATCTCTACTTTTATTTCTTGAGTCTGAGCAAGTGTGATTATTGTTGAGATCGTTGCAACTTAATTTTCATAACTATATTTTCATATTATGTGTGTTTTTTATTATTCTAAATATTATTATTTTAAATACTATCTATCTTAACATATATTTGATATATTTCTTTTATTTTTTATGTGTACTAATATTTCAGGAAAATCATACTCCAAACTGTTGAAGACTTCAAATAAGATTAGATTAGAGATCATTATAAATGGAGTCTATATTTTTCATTTTTATTGAGTTTAAGAGAGTGTGATTATAATTGAGTAACTGTGCACACACACATTGGGGGGTTGTTAAAAATTTTGTAATTTTTTAAACTAATCATACTGTATGATTTTCAATTCGTATGAGATGATTTGTTTTAGTTGTTTCCTCTAACGAGCAGTTAAATGAACCATTTGCCATAAACATTTTTGATTGTAGATCATACTGTACGAAGATCCCTTCATATAGAAGATGGTCTATGAGTACGAAATAAATATGCTTTTGTTTGTCTCGACGATCATCAAAAAATTTTCTTACAATCTCATAATAGATCGTCCGGGGCCTGATTTTAAGGATCTAAACGTGCTGACACGTTGGATCGTCCAGGACGATCTAGTGTATCGGCCAGGACGATGACCATAAATGCATCGGCCAGGACGAAAATATTTATCTGTCAGGACTATCATCAAGATTGCAACAGAGTTCGATCAGATCATCTAGACGATAAAGTATCGCCCAGGACGAAGAGTTATAGCAAGCACAGAAAAGTTTAGTAGATGGAAATTTGAGAGAATTTGCCATACGTCAAGGACGATAAAGTATCGGCCAGGACGATGTGACTAGAATTTTTGAAAAAAATGAAGGATGGTGATGATCAAAGCCCTCAAAAAATAAAACAAAAGAAAAGCATAAGAAAAGAAAACGAACAAACGATAAAAAACTAAAAACAAAACAATTTGAAAAGAAGCCAAATATATAATTTTATTATTTATTTATCAAAGCAATTCATTATGAGAATTTCTTAAAAAATTTAAACCTTAGAGTTTCAAGAGATCAATATGTTAAACAAATTTCAATCAGAAGAAGGTTAGAATATCCGATTCTGTTAACCCTAGATCGGATATCCTTCAGGTATAAATTGTCTTTTAAAAAATAGAGGCCTAACTTAGAATCACTAAGAAGATCCCATTCAAAACTTGTTTACAAAGAAATATCTCATAAATAATATATCAAAGTAATTTTTCTCAATTATGGAATTTGAATTCAAGCCCTTTGAAAATCTCACATAATCCATAAGTTCTTCTAAATTTTTTAAAAGTTTTGAAAAGAGAGGATAGCTTGCCTTTTAGTGGGCTCATTTATGCCTCTTGAATCTTTTTGATTGGCCTTTTGATCATCTCTTTTCATTTTTGATACACATTTATGTATATACTTTTTATTTTCAATTTTGGCGTCTTTGCCCACTTTTCCCCTTTTTATCTTTTGCAAGCTCAATTCTCTTTTGCACCACTCTTTAAAAGAAGTTTCTTAGTTGTGAGTATAATCTTCTAAATATTAGAGAATAGGAGCACTCCTCTCTAACATAGGGAAGAACTACCCACCAAAACAAAACTAAAAATCATATGATCAGTGCAAAGGCAAGATCTCAAAATAACTTGAGAGATATATTAAAAAAAAATTATAATATGCACAAATAAATTTTTTGTAGTACCAAGATAAAAAGAATCTTAGTTTCAAAAACCATTGGCTAAATAGAATAGGTTTAGAATTTTTCTTTTAGAGAAGGCAAAATATACCACCTAACAAGGTCAGAAGGAGGGAAACCACCAACGGTATTCCTCCCTTTAACCGATTTAGAAATGCTAAACATAATCTCTAAAACTCCAAAATTTAAAATCTTAAAAAATAATCAATATAGGAAACAAAACATAAAAATAAAAAAAAACCAAAAACGAAAATAAAGCAATCTAGAACAACACAAAGCAAGCACGCAACAAACAATACACAAAACAATTAACACGAAAAATTGAATAAGAAATATATATATAAGAGTAGCGGAGTTTAAAGCAATTTTGAGATGCGAGCCTCTATGTGTCCAATTATCCTATGCTCCCATGAGGTCTTTGGTGAGAGCACACCTGGGAAAACTCACAAGAACATGCAGATTTAGGAACCCAAACTGTTGGGCCCCTTCTTAGAAAGTTAGAATGCATACAGGTATGGTATGCTTGTGAATCATGCACCTTAGGTCTCCACACCCAATGTGTACTATGGTGAACAGTGCAAGTGTGTGAGATGTGTCCTAGCATGCCACAAGAAAACATCTAACTCCAAAAAAAAGGATTTCTTAAATGATTTTGAGTTATAATGCCTCTTCCAGTTTTGGCTTGGATTCAAAGTGGGAGTTCTTCCAATTTTCCCTTAAGTGTATCTAATTCATTTTTTAATCCTCAAGTTTGTGTTTTTTAGAAACATCATTCTCAAAATTCTCAAGTTTCTTTCTTTCTCTTTAGATTTCATTTAAATCAGATTTCAAGTGATGTGTTGTGAAAACTTTTAATGCATCATGCTCATTAATTAATTTCGAATGCTTTTTGTTCAAATCATCAAATTCATCAAGAAGAGTCATGTGGATTAGAATCAATTGTTGAATGATCTTTAAGAATAACTTCATACTCTTTTTTGAAATTTATAAGTTTCAATTTTAAATTAGCATGAGTCTTCTTAAGCTTTTTGTATGATGCATCGATTTTCTCACAAAATCTCAAAACAATTCATCATAGGTTAGTTTACACACCTCTTCCTCATCACTTTGCTCAAGATTGATCTTCCCCCATAAATACAGCACAGTTTGTTAGTCACTTCCTCTGGTTCAGTCTCAGAGGAATCAGTACCAGATTCTTCCCAGAACACCTTTTGGACTCTCTTCTGTCCCTTTTCCTTAGGTTTCTCCTCGCCCTTTCCCTTTTTGCTTGCCGAGTGATCTTGAAGTGTGTAGGACAATCAGCTTCTCACATGTCCAAGCCTTCCTGCATTCATAACAAAACAACATTAGAAGATCCTTTAGAATGTTTAATGTATCCTTACATTTTCCTCCAATGAATGCTTTTGCTTCTTCCTTAGAAAGCTTTTTGAAAATTGCTGCTTGTGATGAAGGCAACTTCATCGCTTTCAGACCTGGAAGATTTAGAATCTAATTTGTGCCGCCCTTCAGTGCGCAATATTTTCTCCTTCTTTTTCTCTCACCTGCATCAAGATTTCTTTGATCACCCCTTTGCTCGGTAAGCAATGAGTGAGCCAAGTAAGTTTATCAATAGAATAAGGTTTAAGTCCTTAGATTCCAGTGATTTGCAAGTAATTTTAGCCCATCATATGACGAAAGGCAATCATCTCAAAATCTTGTTTACTTTTTTCGATAGTTTGAAAGTTCTTTTCCTAATGCATGCAGTGAAGTAAAACTATCTGAGTAACCTAGTATAACATGTCAGAAAACAGATTCATGAGGTTTATACGAAAAAGTTCGTAGTCATGCAAGAGAATATTCAAACCGGGATTGTTTAACCTCATAGTGCTGACTTCATAGGTGATACACAATTTATCCCAAATTTTCTTTACCAGTTTTACAAGTGGAGACACCGCATGTTAATCCTCAGATTTTAAAAGCACAGAAAAAACAGTTATAAACACTTTGCATGTCAAATTGAGCTAAATACTCATTCATTGAAAGTCACATTCAGTTAAAAGCACACTTTCTGTATGATTAAACACCATTAATTTTCGAACGAGAAGGTGGAGAATAATCTTCTTTGATAGAGCAAAATCCATACATCAACATAATTAGTAGATTTGTAAAAATATTGACATGCGGGTTATCCAGAAATCAAAAGGCTAGGTTATCATACCAGGTCGAAGATCGGGTAATAGAAATACCTTTCCGTAGTGCTTTCACGATTCCCAAGTTAGCCATGGATCAAAATTTAAAAGATATATATATAAAAACTTAAAAAATGTTTATTGAATCCCGCTCTGATATCACTTGAAAGTTTGTTTAGGGATGTTAAGCCCTATTAAACTGGCTCAAGCCTACTTAAGGAGGGGGGGCTGTGAATTTGGTATTTTAAAAATTCTTTTTTCACAAAGAACAGCCTAAAAATCTCATAAACCAAAATCAACATCACAAGAAAAAATTAAGAGCAGAAATTTAAAGTGCGCGAAGCAAAAGAAAATACATAGAAACCAACAGACCAATTAATAGTTGGTTCGGTCAAACTCAACCTACGTCCACTCCCCGGGAGGCACCCTCCGAGTATTGCACTACAATCGTGACTCTCCTTTAGCCCCACAGCTAGGCGGAGAAGCCTTTCAAAGAACCTCATTTTTGCCACCCCAGCAAGGCAGAGAACTCTATCTCCTTTTTATTTTCTTCCTGAAGCTGACAGAGAACCAAATCAGATGTGAATCCTGTACCTCATACTCGAATCCTTCGCCTCACAGGTGAGAATATCTCAGACGAAAGAAGACACCTCAAGAGCTGCACTTGAAGCAACCCTTGTGGAATCGTCCTCCAAGCTACCCCTTACAAGGTCCTCCGTGCTCTTTCGTCTCCCCACCTCTTCTCTTTTCTCTCCTCTAATCGTTCGTCTCTCTAAACATCTAATCTGGCAGCCATGCAATACCAGAATTGTTCAACAATAGATATCTCCCTCTTGACACACTAGGGTATGCTCTTAAAAAGCAATGAGTCTTAAAAGGAAGTAATTCTTATATAATTGCTTAATTTTGTGCCGAAAGAAGATTCAACATACGTCTCCAGTAGCCCATCATGATGCCCAAATGTTGACATTCGATTCCTAAGTGAGACGCGGTGGTGTAAAACTTAATACCACTCAGTTGAGGCCCGACAAAGTCGCAAGTATAAAATCTCAGAAGATCACGGGCCCCACGAAGCCAAGTGCATCAGACCCTGAATGAAAACTGGATCTGTAACGATTTAAGATATTAGCTTTGATCGTCACTCCAGGCCAATTCTTCACTATTTTTTCTCCCCGGCCCAACTTAAGGGTCCGCGCCGCTATTGAAGAGGAAATCAAATCCATGTGGGGGGCGCGGTTTATCCCCAGTCTCCCAAAATCAGAGGGAAAGATCGTCAAAGAGCATCGCCCTGAATTTGAGCTGGTCGATACCTTTATCATCCAGAAGTAACTTAAGGTTTCCTCTAGCGAATAGATCGTCCTAAGAACCGAATCCTTGCGAATTCAAACACAGAATACGATATGATCGATAACCAATAAAAATCAACTTAAGTTTATTCCCTTCTGCATGTTGAACTAGATCTATATTTGAAGGGGCATAATTTCTTATATTTATAATTATCTACATCATCATGGGCCAACAATCATTCTTATTCATCTAACGTTTGTATTGGTTTCAAGCCGCATTATTAAAAAATACATAAAATACACTTAATTGATCTTTATGGCGGCAACTTTCTTTTCATATTATATATGCAAGCTTTATCATCTCTGGGCCGTACAACGTATTCTATCCATGGCAACGGAGTATGGGGTGTAACTGCATACGGCTGTCCTTAATTAAGATCCTTAAATTTTAGAATATTTCATAATTTTAAATCTCTTCTGCATTTCGTCACAGGACAGATGGTAAAATATCGTTCCACTGGAAGCCATCTCAACCGAGGTGATGTATGTTAAAAATAGATAATTCTAAATATGTCTTTCATGATGGTGACTCATAAATGTTTGGTTTAGGGCTTTATATTCCTTTTACTTTTAAATATTAAAAGAAATATCAGTCCTTTGATATTACAATAGTACTCAATTAAGAAAGAAAAAATAAAAAGTATTTCAAGTGAAGCTGAACTCAACCCTATAAATTCCTTAAACGCAATCTTGAATAGGTTGACTTCTTTCTGTATTATAATTGTCCGATCTGGTACAGACACTAAAAAAGTTAGAAGATGAACATGGTCATAGTCCAAGAAGACATATCCTATAATATTTTAATTTGATTCAATTCATCAAAAACATGTTATAGTCGAATGAACTTTAAGATATTTGCAAACAACAAGTGGGGTGATTCCTCCTTATTTCTTCACCTGTTGTTCCTTTGTCCTGCAATGTGTAATTCTTACTCATTTTCGATGGATGAACACTTCTCAGAATAAATAGTCAAATAAAGAAAATACTTATATAGGAGTTTTTTTTTCATGATTGTTTTTACTATTCTGTTATAGTGAGCGTGTTAAAATTCTTCTTATCATAGCAAACCTTATTGATAATGATCATGTATTAATTGTCAACTCCTAAGAGTAATATTGCAAAGACAAAATCCAGCGAATATACTCTGTTAATAAATAAAGAAAGTGATCTATGACAGATATGTTTTGGATGGTCATAGGCTATATCCTTACATAATGGTAGTACGGATGAGGCCTATTTCCTTATTTAAGGGTTAGAAAATGTAAAAAGAACATTTTCCTTTTGTTTCTATTTATGACACTTTAAGTCTTTCGATTCGTATGAAAACTATATGTCCCCCTGGCGTGAGGAGAGAATCATAAATTTTTTTAGCTTAGTGGGGTAGGCTTACTCTTATTAAAAGTGTGTGCTTTGTTTTCTCTCCCTGTCTTATTCAGTATTCAAACTTTGTTAACCCAACTAATGGATATATAGTAAAACAGTCCCAATTGATATATCCTTGAACATGTTTTTTTTGGAAAGGTGGCTTCTGTTATGGGGCCCAGTTTGGAAATAGTTAACATAATAAAATTATGTGGCCTTCCACCTTGGGACAGAGGTGCTTGATTTGTTGCATTTAAATGAGTGGTGGTAATGGTTCTCGAGTATAACAAAACTATGATCGACCCTGGCACATTAGCATGATTTTGCGTTCCATAACATCTTTTTGTTCCAATTTTGTGAGCCTCAGATTGTTCTCCCTTTATGAGAGTGTATAGAAAGTATTGATATGACTCTTTCTAAGATATTGTGTATGGAAAAGGCATCCTTTTGATCATATTATGTTATGTTAATAGGATGGTGATTTCCCAAAGTCTGACATAGAGGATAGTGTAAAAAATTAATGTACGTCATATTAAGTGAGTAAAACCCCTTATTTCTTGGGGTGCTTAGGATTGGTGTTATGCTTTTTTTATATCATTGGGGCGGGATGCTGGCTTACAATAAATTCAAGAAAAAACATAGAAAACCATGTTTTGTTTGTTTGAGCCAAGGGATTGAGCGTAAAATTCGGTATCTTTGATTGACTTCTCTTATTAATTCCTCTTTCCCATGTAGCAAATAGTGTGTACGGGGTTAATCACATTTATCACCAAACAACGGTGGGAACTTAGATAAACTGGCCAAGGTGAGCTCGGTTTCCTGATGTGCTCGATGCTAACCTCAGGAAAGTTTCTGCAGCGTATTCGAGCTATTAATGTTGAATTACTCCAATGAGAGTATTATTTATGTTAAGTGTTTAACTAAAAGATGGATTATATTAATAGGGATTAAAAAAAATGAGTGTTTTTCGTGCATTTTCATTTTTAGAAATTAAAATTGAAGAGTTAATTTCATTTACGGTCTCCATTAGGGGATCTGGGCATAAAAGTAAATCCCTTCACTACATTTTAGTGTAGTCTTACCTTTATTTGAGAATTTTAAACAGATTTATTCCTACGGATGATATTTGTCTAAAAAAAAGAGGTTCTTGTCATTCCTTCTAAAATGGCAATTGTGTTTCCATGTTGAAAAAAACATGCCAACCAATGTGTTTGGTCTGGGGCCTATTGCTATTAAAACCTGGTGCTTTTTTTTTTTGATGATATTTTAAGTTTAATAGATTTTAAAGGGAACATTGACATTTATGAGGCTTCTTACCGGAATTGGTTTGTGAATATAAAGGTGGCGTGCATATTAGGAATGTTACCTCTTCCCTTATCCTTTGGTATTCTTGGCTGGAACGTAACAATGCTGTGTTTAATTGGTTATTAAAAATGGAAGTCATCCAGGGTTATTTTCACAATGTGAAAGAAAAACGAGTTAATTTTAGTCCTCGAGAGTATCTTAGTGAATTTAAATTCCTCTGATGTGTAAAGGAGTTGATCAGCAGGATTTTGGAGTCGGGACCAGTGTGTTCTTAACAAATGTAATGTTTTGCGACCGGTGGGACGCGTCTGCTATGAGCTCTGTCTGTTAGCAGATTTTTCCACATCTCCCAATCTCCTCGTTGCGTTTTTTGTGAGGTTTAACCAGAACGTGAAAATGGGACTTTTTTAAACTTAAATGTTTGCGTTACTGGAGACCCATGAGTGTGAAAGGCAGTTAATAAAATCTGATTATGGGATTGGTAGGTCGGTCAAGATCATTCGTCGACAGGGTGGCATTTTTAAGATGGCTTATGGTAGAATTGATCATTTCCGTGACGGTTTGTGGCGTTAGAAAGGAGGCACCATTGCTCATCATGGTAACCTTCGTATTGTGGTCGGCACTCTTTATGAGAAGCCACGTATCCCTCATGTGATGGCATGTTTATAGAAATAGTTATGTATTCCATGGTGGGGGGGAGCACCGTTATGTATTACCAACATTTAGCAATTGAGGTGAGTATCTCCTGGACGTACAATGTTTACTAGGGGCTCAGGTGTGGCATGTTCTTATCTTGATCGCGTTGAGCTTACGATATTATAATAATTGATATCTTGTTACTTAATTCTAATATCTTTTGGTAATGCATGTTCAGCTATTTGTATAGGCTGAGTGGCAGTACTACTATCATGTGTTTTAAAAAGGGTAATGCCTGAGCTAGCGTGGCTAGCTCAGTTTGGTTGCTTGGCATTTTGTTTCAATTGACTTGGTGGAAGCTTTAATTTTCCACCCTGCACCTCTGAGAGCCTTATTAATTTGGATAAAATTCCTTCCTTATGTTAGAAATTAATTTGGTTATCCTTCCTTCTTTTGGGAGTTTATCCCGTGGTATGGCAGTGCTCTGCTGTGCTTGCTTTGATTTGCAATGGGTTTGGTTTATCTGTTTTCAATTTTCGAATCTGGTAATGAGATTGTTGCAGAAGGGCCTTTTATGGAAGGGTGTTTTTGGTCTTTTTGGAGGTGTTCCTATTTTTGACTTGGTATGGGTCTGAAAAACAAATTGAATGAAGAACAGTTTAGTAATTAGGGTTTGCTCTCCTGTTCAGGTAACTTTGGCTGGTTTTTCCTTAACAGTTGTTAACTGGCTAATCTCTGAAAAGTTGGTTTGGGGAAGAATTGGCGTCTCCCTTTCTGCTTTGAAAGGTTGAAAGTCTTGGTTGGAAGCCCTGCCTGTTCTGATGTCTGGCGGTTTTAATGAAGCTGGATATGCTGGAGAGGCTCCTCAACGGTCTTGATTTGATTGTTTGGTTGTGTGTTTATCATAGTTTCCCTGGTGTGATTCTTGTAGGTAGGCCGTAGTAAACGACTAAGGCTATGTTGCCTGAGAGAATGACAATGTGTGCCTTTGTGCGAATTTCATCGTATAAATTACTGCGAATTGTGTCGGGTATTTTGAGCTAGCGTATCATGACTTGCTAAAAACGATCTGTTATTGCGTGTGTTGAGGCCCATTCTCCATTAATTTATAAAAGCCCGGGTATTAAGTTTGGGAAGCCATTTTCGCTATATTTGGTGTGTTATATGGTGGAAAGTCTATGGTTGATACTTGACTCGCGAGTATTATATGGAATTGCGACTATTATTTAAGTTAGTTTTTTTTTCATAATTAGCTCCTATCCTGCTTTTACTAACTTCTTGTTGCCTTTTTTGTTAGGAAGACAATATACATTTAAAAGGGCTGTTATTATTGGTTTTTTTCTTGGTAAATGTGTCCTTTTGTTTCTTATTCTGTTCTTGTGATTTGATGTTTCCCAACATGTCCCGCCTCTATTCGCTTCAGGTGCTTTTGTGGTGTACTTTTGTATTCAATGCTGGTTACATCTCAGTGTTTTGGTTGGGCGCGTCGAGTTACAGGTGAAGGAGGTTATGCTGATGCTGATATTGATTTCCTCCCCTTTTGTCGAATTGTGGTTCAGCCTTGTTGTTCAGCTAATCTGCGGGGTTCATATTTTTCCTGATACTGGCATGCGATTTATAGGTAAACTCTCCTGTTAAAAAAGTTTTGCTAGTGATTTAAATCTAAGTATTTTGGGAGTTCAATTAGCGCAGTGAATGATCCCGGGATTTAAATTTGAATTTCTGGCTTTCTTTGAGCTATTTTAGGTTTTTTTTGCTTAATTGTGGACTCTGCGATATCTCTTCGAATTTTCTGATGCGAAATAGAAAAAGCTCTGGGATCCCTTTTAAGGAAAGCCTGGGGTAGATTCTCACCTTTTATATCACCGACGCGATTTATCGCGACCTCCTTCGTGGGATTATACCCCTAAAAAAAAATAAGATAAAGATTTGCTGATTAAGATATAAAAAAAAACTATAAGAGAGTAAATATTTCAAAACCAACTCTACATAATAACTAAAATATAATAGTCACAATTATGAGAATCAAAAATTCAAATAATATGAACCTCATAGCTGTAGCACAATGTATAATAAAAATTATTAATATAAGATATGAAAAATGGCTAAGAAATAAAACCAAACATTAAATTTATTAATTATAACGAGAAGAGTGTAAGATATGAAAAGAAATTCACCCATTGAATATACATTTAATTAAAAAATTTCAAAATTAAATAAATATAAAATTATAATAAAGTCAAAAAGAATGATATTGATGAACCGCATTAATACATTATACACATGTCTAAAAATTTCGTTAGATGAGACATTGACATAATATTTATTTTAAAAAAATTTTGTAGGCAATAACGTAACATTTATTCATAAAATAAAATGGTGAAAGTATTTCCTATTTTATTTGTTTGAGATATTTATCCTTGTTATATAGAGAAAATATAGTATTTTACAACTCAAATTTACATTTTTCAGACCTAGGATCTTTAAATTGAAAATACTTTCAGATTGTCTTTAGATTTTAAGTGGATTAATTAAATAACTACCTTCTTCAAACAAATCCCTTACATTGTTATAATAAAAAAACTATGGATTAATATCACTGGTAAATAAAGTTAAAGTTATAAAAGGTTTCCTAATAATTTGGATACTATATGCATTATATTTTGATCATTATAGAAGGAAATCAAGTTGCATTATTAAAATAAGGTTTGGCGAACTTTTTTAATCAAATGACTCCTAGAACCTTAGGTGTTATTTAAAGCCCTATTTTCCCTTTAAAACTTAAATTAAATAAAATTCAAACCATCAAAAAATAAATTTTTTTTTTAAAAAAAAATTTATAAAGAATCTAAAAAACAAATTAAAAATGACATATTAATTAAAACACAAATATCTTCCTACTTCACCTATAAAACATTATAAATAATAATTGAAATAGTGCACAAATAATTATTAAAACACTATTTATATATAAAACACTTAATAAATGACCTATCCGAAAGTCACACAAATTCGTAAAAATAAACTAACTACATCCATAATTTTAATGTTATGTGTATTAAGATTTATTTTAGGCGCAAACTTTACTATGCAACTTTAGGCCAAGGAACTAACTTGTATGTTTTTAATTTACTTAACGAGTCTTTAAAATTTTAGTCAATACACTTTCCTTAAAGGGTTAATTTCATGGTTCGTTAAGGTATATTAATTTAATTTTAATTATACTCTAAATTGGACCTATCAGCTATTTAATTCACTATATGTACTGTGATTGAGTTTGTGTCCTACCTTCTTTAAGACCTCTCAAAATAAGCGTTATAACTTTCGACCCAGTTTGTGTGATTTAGGATCTTTTATCGAGCAAGCATCAATTGTTCTATAATAACCATTATATGACATCATATTTATATTGTTGAACTGTTATAACGCTGTGAATTTTTAGTTATAACGGATAATTTGCTTAATTTTAGTATTCTTTTCTCTGTTACAAACATACCAATGTGTAAACATATATATCGTGACCTAGGTGATAATTGTGGTATAACGAATAAACTTTAGAATGATTTTCAAAAGCCCTTATCATATTGATTTTTCTTTTTTCTGATTAATATTATAGAGTTTATTATAATGGTTAATATATAAATTAACTTAGAGTAAAAAAAAGATATATTAAAGATGTATTGTTATTCCCCTGTTCGTTGTATATCGAATTATATAATATTAGTTTTCTGCATATTCTCAATTATGGAAAATGAATTTCTATTTCTTATATACAACGAGATCACGGACTTTGTGTTTATTTTGGGAATCCTTTGTAACAGAGATTTAGAATCCAAAAAATACAATTATATTAGGACTAAATAGACTAAATCTCAATCATATTTAAAATCGCAGCAATATATAAAACAATAATAAAGTCAAAACGAATATAAATCTTGGCATTGATATGTTGGAGGACTGGCTAACACAACACTTTTACTTTGAGAAACAGACCAATTGAGTTATTTTCTATAGCTTGCACCCATGCGGTAGGTCGGGTGATATAAAAAAGCAAAATACAAATTTTTTATTTTTTTAAGCAATCTAGGACTGTTTATAGAGTGATGCATTGTATAAAACATATTTATATGCACGTTTTGCATTATTTAAAGGATCCTTATTAAAGTTTTAGAAACTTAAAATCTTCCTTTAATTCCTATCGATTATTTAACCATTTTTTGTCCCCATCCATAAGGTAGTCTGTTAGGGCAATGCGTGTAGGATTGGTCTTCAAGTTGAGAAGTTGTGGACAAGTTCGCACGTCCATTATGCGGAGACCTAAGTCAAAATTGCTACGGTACCACTCCTAATTTCTCCTTTCCCTATGTAGTGTAGGGTTATCCGAAATAATTTAAAAATCATATTGTTAAACTTTTACAAAAAAAGAGTAGAATGATAAATTATGAAGTCTAAATATTTTCTTTTGGTTGCATTGGTTCTGAGGATCCAAAAAGCTTTGTATTTTCTTTATATGTCTTTATATAAATTAAAAATTCTATTTGTGTATTGCGATCTGTTAATCCCATATTGATAATTTTACAAAAGAATTTATTATCTTGAGTATCTAAACCATAAACCTTTATAGTGTGGTTTTCTTCTATAGGTCATGGTGGAGTCCACATCATAAAACCAGTAAAAAATTATAAAAATATAAACAACACACTAATCGTGATGCCATTTTCTACATATAAAGAATCGGGAAAGAAAGACCATGCCATCTGGAACCAAACTAATTGCGTAGCTTCTCTTTATACATTTTTGTTGAATGTTTTTTTCATATTCAAATATGTAATATCAGTTTAATTTTTTATTTTTTTTATATACATTATAGAAATGAGATTTAAAATTTTTACCATATACTGTTGAAAAATATATTATTTTTAAATAGATAAGGGTTATTGCTAGACCATCCAGTAATTAACTTTATATGAAAGAGTTATACTAATCACTAATAGTCTAATATATGGTATTTTTCTAGTAATGTTTATTAATAAATAGAAAAATAACACTTAAATAAATAGTAAAAAACATAGTGGTGCCCAATAAACAATTTGACTCCAACATGAAGTATTATCGTTTTATGTGCTAGGCTCATAGGGTTAG
>NW_021450377.1:0-204 GCF_001605985.2 Dendrobium catenatum
AGTGCAAATCCGAAATTCTATTTTCATTCGTATTGTGGGAACCACTTTTATATTATAGGAATTCTATAGATTTTTCATGATATCCTTTTTGAGTTTAAAAAATACTTTTTTTCTAATTTTTAGGGTAATCATACAGTATGAACACCTCATTATCTGTACAAACACGTGCAAAACACTTCAAAATGAATTTAGTTAGGGTTTACG
>NW_021450378.1:0-709 GCF_001605985.2 Dendrobium catenatum
TTTGGGCTCTAAATGGGCTAAGTGGTCAACCTTGGTTAACTTTGTCAACCGTGTTGACCCAGGGTCCAAGCTCGGGCTCAACAGACTTGACTCGACCCCACGAGCCTATTGGAGATGGTCTTGGGGTCTGACTTGGTCAATTTGACCAAGTCAGCCCTTTGACCAAGGGTCGGAGCAAAATCGAGGTCAACAAACGGACCCCCAACAGGAGTGGCGAACAACTAGTGAATCGCTCGTGTTGGCGTTGACCGACTATGCCACAGAAGGTAGAGTGAAAACGTGGGAATCAAAAAGATGGAAGAAAAGTAAAGAGGTCTCCTCCTGGCCTTACCCTATAACGGGGGTAGAGCCTAGAAGAGAGGGAAGAGCAGTAGTGCTCAAGTCAAGAATCACCAAAATGGTGAACTGGTAGTATGGTCTTCTCCTGACCTTGCCCTGTGGTAGGGGCAGAGCCAAGAGAAGGACCAAAGGTAAAGATCACCTCAAGGGTGAAGAAGGTAGAGATATTCTCATATGGCCTTACCCTGTAGTAAGGGCAGAGCCAAGAGAAGAACCAAAAGTAAAGTAGCAAAAGCATACCAACTATCTGTCTGGCTATATCGAATTAGCAGAATAGAAGGTGAAAGGATCCCATATCCTCCTGCCCATCTCATAGCAGTGGATTGGGGTGATTCAGTATCTGCCTGACCAAATCGGGTCAGCAAACAAA
>NW_021450379.1:0-230 GCF_001605985.2 Dendrobium catenatum
AAAATCTTTGACTCACACTTTGCTCGTAGGCAATGAGTGAACCGATTAAAGTATCTATAGAATAAGCATTCAAATCTTTTGATTCACATATAGCTGTGACTTTTGCATCAAATTTATCAAGTAAAGAACGCAAAATTTTACTAATTTTTTCAACATTTGATAGTTCTCTACCTAAATCATGCAATGACATCAAAATTTGATTAAATCTAGTAAACATGTCTAAGATAGTC
>NW_021450380.1:0-474 GCF_001605985.2 Dendrobium catenatum
CACCCCTACCCAAGAGCATGACATAGGTTAAAAAAAACAAAAAAGAAACTTTTTTAAAGAAAAAAAAAGAACATGACATGGGTTCATAAGGAGAGGGGGTCTTTTTGTAAATAAAATTTTACTCAACAGTTTTCATAGGGCTAATTTTGTAATCATGGGTGCCCAAGTTTCGCTATAAGTGTGTATCTTATAATACCCCTTCGTGTTTGATTTATCAAGGGATAAAAGTATTTTAACCATCTTTAATGTAGTTAACCTTTCAAAATATTATGAACAAGAAGGTGAATAAGACATCGAGGATGAGCCTCCCCCTACCCAAAAGCATGACATAGTTTTATAGGAAAGAGGGCCTTTTGTAAATAAAATTTTACTCAACATTTTTATATGGGTAATTTAGTAATTACGGGTGCCCAAGCTTTGATATGAGTGCTTATCCTATAATATCCCTTCCTTTATATTTGGAGGGTTTTTGGA
>NW_021450381.1:0-216 GCF_001605985.2 Dendrobium catenatum
TTTAGTTTAGCTATTAATTAAATATCTGATATCTGATGTGAAAGGATTTCTGACTTCTGTACGATATGAATCTGATTCTGATCTGTATGATATGATTTCTGATACTATTCTGACACGATTCTGTTCTGTTCCGATATGATTTAAATTTTGAATTCTGTACGATTCTGATTCTGTTGATTTGATATGTCTGATCTATTCTGTTTCTGATTTGATATG
>NW_021450382.1:0-210 GCF_001605985.2 Dendrobium catenatum
ATAAGAAAATGTAATTTGGAGTTATTTCTTATCAAAAATTTTAAGGTTTATCTCTATTTTTCTTAACTTCTAGCCGGGTAATCGACAGAAGATTCAATTACTTCTCAGCTCAGTGTAGCAGGTTTTGAAGATGACAAAGCTTTCATGATAATATGCTTAACTACATAGAGAAATTCTGAAAGAAGTTTTGATCCTTTACATTTAGATCTT
>NW_021450383.1:0-250 GCF_001605985.2 Dendrobium catenatum
GCGGCTCGACAAGACGAATCCAACAAGCCCAAGATCGCGGAATTCCGATATCGTTAAGATCTTCAAATGTCTGATAAATAGTCCACGATCAAATGATTCAATATCGATCGTCCATCCAAACCACTCCACCTTTGCTCTTGATCATCCTCTATTTACGGATCATGTCATCCTAAAAAAACTATAAATAACCCCTCATTTCTCTTGAGAGGGGACCCTGATGTGGTACAGTTTATGCTAATATAGACCGCAG
>NW_021450384.1:0-445 GCF_001605985.2 Dendrobium catenatum
AAAAAGTGTGCAAAAATATTCTTTTTAGTACATTTGTTCTTTTTTTTTTTTGAAGTAAAAAAATTTGTATAAAAAAGTTACTTTGAAAATAATAAGAAAACTGTTTCAAACGAACCTAAGTCTCTGGTGGTAGGGGTGTCAATTTGGGTCAACGGCTCGGGTTCGGGTCGAACCCGGAACTGACCCGGCACTATTCGGATCAACCCGAAACCGACCCGATTTGGGTCCAAGTCAACCCGACCCAACACGAATGACCCGAAGTTGACCTAAAATTTCTAGTTTACGGGACAAAATCGGGTCAATCTTCGATTTTTGGGTCAAAAATGGGTCAATCTCGTGTTTCCGGGTCAAATAGGAGGTTTCGTGTCAATTTCGGGTCATTTTCGGGTCAATTTAGGGTTGCTGGGTCAACCCGACCCGATTTTTAAAACGGTTTGATTTGTTG
>NW_021450385.1:0-212 GCF_001605985.2 Dendrobium catenatum
TTAGGTAGAATCACTTATTGTCATATTATCATCCATCATTCATTACAAAAATTGAATAATTGAGTTTTAAAGTAGCTAAAAGTCATTGATAATGTAGAAAGTAGTTAAAAAATATCTTTAGCTTGTTTAAAAATCTTAATTAGTTAATTTTTTTATGATGGATGAAAGTTATGGATATAAAATGAAATTTATTATTTTAAAAAGTTAGTATT
>NW_021450386.1:0-209 GCF_001605985.2 Dendrobium catenatum
AGGTATGATGGATTATTAATAAAATTTTGTTTGCACTAAAAAAAAACTGTAGACTTTCTATTTGCAAAATCAGTGAAGTGATTTGGGAAATAGAATAGGAAATAGATTTGAGGAAATTTGGCTATAGTTTTTTTTTTTTTTATATGAAAATTTTGTGTGTCCACAGGAAACTTGTGTTCTTTGGAGAGAACGTTAGTGAAATCCCTATG
>NW_021450387.1:0-301 GCF_001605985.2 Dendrobium catenatum
CTGGATGAGGACAGGTGCACCGGAAACCCTTGATAGTTTTAGTTAATTGCTGTCAACTTCTGATTAGTGGATTAGAAAAATATAAAAACTTTTGGAATAGTGACTTGCCATCAGATTTGGAGGGAGCGATCAGGCAGTCTGGACAAGCCAGCGCCGCATTCATTACTTCGGGAGGAATGAGAGCAATGGTAAGTTGTTTTTTCCCCCTAAAGAAACAGAGTTCTGTTTTGGCTGGTGCTAGTTGCGAGGTAACAAAGGCCCGTAAACAGGGCAAATTATTGGGTCAGGTGACCGGAGCCAA
>NW_021450388.1:0-326 GCF_001605985.2 Dendrobium catenatum
TTGTCACAAAAGATTGAGATGGTGCCTACAGGTAATCTTAAATCCAATACCTGTTATTTCAACCAAAGGATTTGGGCCACACAACTTTCAAGAGTGATGTACTCAGCTTCAGCAGTGAAAAAAGCAACAGAGTTTTGCTTCCTACTTGACCAAGAAACCAAAGACTGTCCAATGAATTGACATGTTCCTGAAGTGCTCTTCCTATCCACCTTGCATTCTACAAAATCAGAGTCAGAAATTCCAATAATCTCAAAAGAAGTGCTGTGTCTAGGGTACCAAATCCCTAAGTCTTGTGTCCCCAAAAGATATCTAAAAATTCTCTTAAC
>NW_021450389.1:0-214 GCF_001605985.2 Dendrobium catenatum
AAGCATCACATAAATGATCCTTTGTGAAATCTAACTTTGGTATTCCTCTAACTAGTTTTTTCTGAGTGATGTTTCTAAGAGTTTTCATACTAGCATGGCATAGTCTCCTATGCCATAGCCATGAGTCATCAACTATTATTTTCAAACAAAATGAATTTGAACTATTAATGCAATCCAGGTCTAACATGTAAATATTGTTCATTCATTTTCCTTC
>NW_021450390.1:0-514 GCF_001605985.2 Dendrobium catenatum
AACAAATCTAAGTTATAAGTGGCTGTTAGTCTAATACCGAACAGTGCCGGGTCAGTTCCGAGTTCGACCCGAACCCGACCCATTGACCCGAATTGACACCCCTAAGCTTGGGCACGGGGACAAACCAGCCAAGGAGACGAAGTCAAGATTGGCGCAGGCTAGGGCACTATCGAGATTAATGGAAATTGTAGCAACATGTGCCCGAATGCACGAAGAAAAATAGCTGTGACAACGGAGCTCGAACACAATAGGAAGAGAGCTATGAAGATGAGTGCTAGAATGCAAGAGGAAGAGGATACAGACTTGGGGCTTGAACTACAACATGAGATGGAGTATAGCGAGCAGCATTGGACAGAGTATATGGGGAAGCAGCACGGGATGGTTATACGTGAGCAGGCATGTGACGCACCTTCTTTTATTTATTAATATACAATAATTAGAATTATCTAATATCTTTTATCAATATACATAACAGTTCTTTTATTTATTAATATACAATAATTAGAATTATCTA
>NW_021450391.1:0-267 GCF_001605985.2 Dendrobium catenatum
GGTTATAAAAGAGAATGTAGCTTGCAAAATCAAAAAAAAAAAAAAAAATTTGGCCAATGATGCCAACAAAAGAAGCGCATGATGCCAAAATTGAAAAACTATAAAAAGATGTGCAAAGCACCAACTCATTTGACTAGAGGCATAAAATGAGCCCACTCAAAAGCAAGTTATTCTCTCTTTTTAAATCTTTTAGAACTTAGAAGTTTTCGTTCTCAAAGGCTTGATTTCGATTGTTTTTCGATCGTGACAAACTTACTTTGGTTCATT
>NW_021450392.1:0-1249 GCF_001605985.2 Dendrobium catenatum
GATCATTGTCATTTTATTGGACATGTGTTTTCACTATGTATTAGCTGCGTATTGAGTGCGTATTTACTACATTGGAGTAAAAATTTTATTAAATTTTTTTTTTTAATAATTATTTGTTAAATTAAAAATAATTCATTATAAAAATTGATCATTCAAACATTCTTTATTCTTGTAATATAATGAATTATTTATGTTCATGGCCACGTTATTAAACATGTGTTTTCACTATATATTAACTACATATTTATTATGTATTAACTACATATTTACTACATATTTACTACATAAGTACTGCAAATTTATTATGTATTCACTGCACCGCGTATTTACTACTTCAGAGTAACAAATTTATTAAATTTTTGTGTAATGACTGTCTATTAAATTAAAACTAATTCATTATAATAGTTAATGATTCATACATTCTTCTTTATTGTAATAGAATGTGTTGTTTTTGTTCATTGTCATGTTATTGAACATGTATATTCACATATTAATTGCTCGAGGAATAGGAATTCATACAAGCATGGCAAGGGGTTTCTTCCCACCAAGAATCTGGCTGCCACTGTACTTGAGGTGCTCAATCTAGATTTCTTCTCTCTTCCCCTGGAGCAACGAAATATCTTTCAATCCACTGGAATGTTATCATCTTCCTCGGGGTGTCCCCCCTACAGGCTGGTTGAAGATCAATTTGGATGGTGCTCTCAGAAGGTCCAACGTTGGTGGGATTGGTATTGTCATTCAGGATGATAGGGGACTCCTAATTACGACGGCAGGATGGGAGATCACGCACTGGCACAGCACGCAAGTTGAGCAAATGGCTTTTCGGTACATCCACAAGCTTGTGCTCGACTGGATGTTTGAAGTGGACGGAGTTATTATTGAGGGGGACAATGCTAGTGTGATCCAGTTTATGCAGGACTACAAGGATAAGGAACGGTGGAGAACACAGACTTGGGATTGTATCGAACTGGATTGGCTCACACAATTCCGAAAAATTTTGTTCATGCATACTTACCAGCTTCTTAACAGGGCAGCCCATTTTTGTGCCTAGAGGGCCAATCAGAGTTCTTTTCTTTTTTTGGATAATGGGGATAGATACAAAGAGTGTATTCCTCAAGGTTTTTTTAGTATCCTTGAGGAGGATAGACGGTCTTCCTTGTTGGACAGGCCGTTACGCCCTTAGGTTTTCTGTTCTTCTTTTTGGTGGCTTTGTAAGGCCTCTTTTTCTATAGAATGCAAATGCAAAATT
>NW_021450393.1:0-397 GCF_001605985.2 Dendrobium catenatum
AGGAGCTATTACTTGTGTTCAAACACAAGGTGGATTGGCCAAGTATTTCCTTATTTTGGTTGGGTAACATCAAGGATCTGCCTTAAGCCCATATCTTTTTGCTTTAATCATGGATGTTCCCACTAGACATTTGCAAGAGGATGTACCTTGGTGTATTCTTTTTTGCTGATGATATTCTTCTTGTTGATAAGACTAGAGAGGGAATTGAAGGTAAACTTGAATTATGGAGGTCAACACTATAGTCTAAATGTTTTCACTTGAGTAGATCTAAAACGGAATATATGGAGTGTAATTTTAGTAGTAATAGACCTAGCGAGGGGATTGTGACTTTGGGCGATCAAGTCATTAATAAAAGAGTATACATTTTAGATATCTTGGATATATTGTTCAGAGTGAT
>NW_021450394.1:0-333 GCF_001605985.2 Dendrobium catenatum
TCAACTAGCTGACATCTTTACTAAACCACTGGCCTTCAACACTTTCAGTTCTTTAAGGACAAGATTGGGTGTGATTGACATAAATGTATGAAACTTAATCTTTAAGTTACTTTTTTTTGCTCTTATTTTTGTTTTTTTTTTTTTATTTTTTGCTCTTAGTTTTTGGTGTGTTTTACTTTCTTTTATGTGTTTTTTTTATCATCACTGAAATGACATGATATTCCTTGTCCTTGTTTTTGAAAATTTGTAGTCAATGTGTTTTTCATCTCTTAATCTCTTAGATGGTAAAAATACTCTGTGATTGTGTCTCTTTCTCTAACCTATTTTATTGGT
>NW_021450395.1:0-277 GCF_001605985.2 Dendrobium catenatum
CTCAGGTGGAAGGTCTGCAACGGAGCGGTTATTGACACGATCAATCATGTTTGGATACTGGACTATGCCATTTGTTCTTGGCCGACGTTCTGTAACATTGAGCTTGCTGTGGGCAGCCGGGTGGACGAGTTCATCATGACGGGTGGAGAATGGGACCGGAACAAGCTACGGAATTATTTTGGGGAGACCCTCGTCGAGTTGATTTGCGAGGTGAGAATTTGGCCGGAGCTTCAAGACTGACACTCTTGAGTTAACCAAGAGTACGTTGGGCACTTCG
>NW_021450396.1:0-222 GCF_001605985.2 Dendrobium catenatum
TGTTCAAATGTGATTCCCAAAGCATATCCCCAAAAGAGTATGAATGAACAATTACATGCTTGTAATTTATAACAGCAATCGTGTTAGGAGATTATATCAATAAAGCAAGTCAAACTCTATATCACGAATAATCATCCACATCAATGTATTCAAAAGTATATAAAATATAAACAACAGTTCAAGTCAATATATGATATTAAGAGATATATATTTTTCCATCAC
>NW_021450397.1:0-215 GCF_001605985.2 Dendrobium catenatum
AAAATACCCATAAAAATCCAAAACTCCACAAAAATCCCAGAAAATTTCCAAAATCCCAAAAAAAAATATTTAAAAATGAAATAAATCCATCAACGCACTTAAAGAAAAATACATCCGCCCTCCGCAACAGTTTGTCGAGGTGGACAAATCTGAAAATTACTTCAGCTCACAAAGAGTGAAATGCCTAGTCAAAAATATCACTAGGATCCATTCTC
>NW_021450398.1:0-335 GCF_001605985.2 Dendrobium catenatum
AAGCTTGGCCGGTCTAACCAAACCCACTCACCCAAACAGCCTGCTCTCTCTCTCTCTCTCTCTCGGACAGCAGTTCGCAGGATCCCGAACTCCCTCAACCTACACGAAGCCACTCCAATTTCACACCTTTCTCTCAATCCTGAACTCCCATTCACTCCCCTCCAGATCGCACATGCCGCTCCCCCACTCAGTTCTCACGGCAGTTCCGAATTGCCCCCATCCCACTCTCAGCAATTCACGAACCGTTCTCTCTCCATATTTCGGAAGCCACCCAGCCTTCTTACGAACTAACGCACAAAACCACACGGAAAAATCCCAGCCCCATTCACGAATCG
>NW_021450399.1:0-581 GCF_001605985.2 Dendrobium catenatum
TGCAGAGATTTTCTATGGAACAAAAGTGATGGAAATAATGGTTTGCACTTTGTAGCTTGGAAAGAAATATGCAAATCGAAAAACCATGGAGGAATTGGCATACATTCCGCAGTTGATTCTGTAGAACCTCTTAGAGCTAAGTTGGTTTGGAAATTCTTAAATGAACCAAACTCATTGCTTAGCATATCTATAACTGCTAAATATGGTAGAATTGTCTGTGATGTGGTAAAAAGACAAAACCCATCTTCTACTTGGAAATTATATCTTAGTGGAACTAAAGCTTTGAAACATATAGTGAGATGGAATATTAAAGATGGAGTATCCATAAATATCATGAAGGACATTTGTTATTTGATAGAAGATTGGAATGTTGGCCTACCTTTATTTCTATTGATATCGACAACATTACCAATCTATCTAGCTTCATCACGGAAGAAATCTGGAATGGAGATAAACTCTGTAAATACTTTGGGATTGAATTAATCAAGCTTATTTGCAACCTGAAGATTGATAAGGAGATTCTTGAAGACAAATTGGAATTATTGAACTTACATTCTGGTAAAACAATCTCAGCATTGGTT
>NW_021450400.1:0-382 GCF_001605985.2 Dendrobium catenatum
GAAAAGTGAATTTGTGTGTTGATCAGAGAAAAACTTTCACGAAAACAAAAATTTCAAAGAATAAACAAAACAAAAACATAAATATAAAAAGGAAAAACACAAAAATATAACGCAAAAACATGAAAGGCTCTTAACCATTATCTCTCTCCTAGTCCGATGCTTCAGAGACCAGATTTGCCCATGAGATTTTTCGCCTTTCATTATTTCCCTAGTTTAAATTTTGCTTCGCCTTGCCCTTTTCTTTCATAGGACAAATTCTTAAATTAGGGCACTGATTTTTCATATGTCCAGGCTTCCTATATCGAAATCAAATAACGTTAGAAGAAATATAGACATCCTTTCCATTTTTACCTTTTTTCCACTTTTGCTTATGCTTTAGTGA
>NW_021450401.1:0-229 GCF_001605985.2 Dendrobium catenatum
GCACAAAAACAAGAACATCTCGAAATCGAATTCTAGTAACATGAATCCACATTGATCAGGTGGTTGAGAAATTCTGACTATTAATCATAAAATTTAAATATATAATATGTTTATAAAATTGACTTGATTTGCTAGAAAAAAATGACAATAATTAACAAAATTGTTCTGACCGGACACATTTACCAAAAGAAAAAAAAAAACCTTTCTCAACTCATTTCGGGTAATTTCC
>NW_021450402.1:0-361 GCF_001605985.2 Dendrobium catenatum
AGCCGCCATCTCTCGTCTTCTGCTGTTCCTTCCTCATCCTCCTTCTTCCCTCCGGCGATGCCGGAGGGAACTTCCTCTCCTCCTTCTCACATGGATTCTGCTCCTCCCTCTTCTTCTGGGTTCCCTCCTCTGGTTAACTCTTCTGGTTTGGCTAGAGAGATCCCCAAGAGCTGGAACAAAATGTTTGAGACCACAAAATCTTCCCCAAATCCTTTAAAGTTCTCGCACTTCCCCTCTGAGCCGGATATTATCCCTTTTTCTAGGGAGAAATTATCACACTGTGGGGAAGATTGGAAGCTATGTCTGGTTGGTTACTCCATAGGAAGACGGCCATATTATGAAGCCCTGCTCTCTGCAGTTA
>NW_021450403.1:0-217 GCF_001605985.2 Dendrobium catenatum
GGGTCAATTTCTAGAACCCGATTTTTCGGGTCCAACCCGAATTTTCCGGGTCGGGTCCGGGTCGGGTTTTTGTGTCGTGTCAAATATTGACACTCCTAGTTTCAAATTGTTGTTGTGGCACAGTGCGGAGGTTGATATCTACAGGATTAATTATTCTGTGCGGATGTCGAACGCCGTCCGGAGACTAATTAAAATATGCCATGTCACCTATTTGATC
>NW_021450404.1:0-385 GCF_001605985.2 Dendrobium catenatum
TATAATAATAATGTTAAAAATAATTAATTAAATTATTTTTTAATCAAAATTTTAAATTATATTACAAAATTATCTTTGTATGATTTTTAATATAGCAATCATGCTTTTTGAAGAAAAGTCATTATAAAGAGTATGACTAAGCCATATTAGACAATAAAATTTGTTGATTGACTATGTAATTTATGATAGTAAAATTAATTTTTACTCGTTTGACAGAAGTTAGGTGAACTAATATTAGAAGATTTCTACAAATTCTTTAAAATAAAATATTTGAAAATATTAAACAAGTATGCATTTTAAAATAGAGTTGAAATATATTTTTTTTAAGATAAAAGATACGCCTAATCTTATTTGATAGTATCACAACAATAATTTATCATGGATT
>NW_021450405.1:0-262 GCF_001605985.2 Dendrobium catenatum
CACCTCTAGATAAAGCTTATAGAAACAAAATATAAGATCCATATGAATGATATGGAGGCGATTAAGTACTCAAGTGTCATGATATGTTAATTGAATAGCTAATTGGATGTTAGGTCTATTCAATTGGAACGAGTATGGTTGACCAATTGACAACAATGCCAAAAATCAAAACAGAAGCCAAGCTCAAGGCTAGGGGTGCAACCGAGTCAAGCCGGCTCGGACTCGACTCGATAACAGGCTTGACGAGTCGAGCTTATCGAGC
>NW_021450406.1:0-296 GCF_001605985.2 Dendrobium catenatum
ACTACCCTCAATGCTCTCCAAATGTCATTTCAAATCTGTTGAGCCCAAACCCAGACCCTGGGTCAACCTGGTTGACCAAGTCAACCCAGGTTGACCAAACAGGCCCTTAAGGGTTCAAATGGTGATTTTGACCAAATCGACCCCTCCAAACCCTGGGACCACATCCAGTAGACTCAGGATGACATTCTGAATCTGTTAAATCCAGTTCCAGCCCTTGAACCCAACTGGTTGACCAAGTCAACCAGTTTTGGCCTAAAAGCCCATTAAGGGCCCATTAAGCCTTTCTGATTCAATTG
>NW_021450407.1:0-480 GCF_001605985.2 Dendrobium catenatum
CTGGCGACTCCGCTGGGGATCAATCCTCTCTCCATCTGTAGCTGTGTTTTATACCCTTTAATCGGTAGTATACATGTGCTTTGCATAGGTTGTAACTACCTTTCTTCCGCCGGTTCTTTTATTCATTTCATTCTTGGATAATTTGGCCGGTATCTAAAAAATTTTAGAGGTCTTATTTTTGGACCCCGTTAGAAAACTAATGAGGAAATCCTTTGTACGACCTTTTTGTAAAGAAAATCCCTGTGTGCTAATTCGAATGTTGCAGTTACATTTTTCTTGTAGCTTGATGTTTGACTTAGCACTGGGTCCAAAATCCCTATGCCCAATCTTTAGTAATATGTATAGTTACTTCTTTTAGTAACTTAATGTATTATTTCGATTGGGTCCAAATAACTTTAAGTCTTCAAAAAATTTTAAACTTCTGTATGCTAGCTAATATGTTACAGTTATATATTTTTGTAACTTGATATATGGTTGGAC
>NW_021450408.1:0-243 GCF_001605985.2 Dendrobium catenatum
TAAAACTCAATGTGGAGTACTCCTAGAGGGCGGCCGGAAGTTTCAACTTCGCCGGAGAGAGGCAGCGCCGGCGGGAGGCATTCAATTGGAAATTCAAACCTCATGTATTTTCCCTCCCAATTAATTAATTAAATCCCACCCCTCCTCTTTCCACCGCCGGCCCCTTCATTGCTCCAATTAATTAATTTTCCATTAATGCCTTAATAGCATTCAATTGGAAATTCAAACCTCATGTATTTTCCC
>NW_021450409.1:0-274 GCF_001605985.2 Dendrobium catenatum
TGAAATAATACAAACATACTAACACTACCACTACTCCCTCTTTTTACATCACAAATTGGAGAAGGAAACAACAAAGAAAATAGAACATAAAGTATAAAATAGAAACAAACAACATCATAGAAAACATCACAAAAAAATAGTTTACAAATATGAAGGGCCTTAATCATCCGAAGGAGGAGGTGGTGGTGGCTGAAAGAAACTAAAAATTGCAGTGAACTGCTCTCCAAATAAGTCCATATCCTAGTCATGCTGCTACTGCTGGTGTGCCACGTAT
>NW_021450410.1:0-202 GCF_001605985.2 Dendrobium catenatum
AGTGGATAATTTATTTCTCTTTTGTTTGTAGTGCATGTTTTTATTTTTCTTTAGTTTGAGATTATGTTCTTATGTGCTATTTTATATGATTTAACAAAAGAATAGAAGTTCATGTGTAGTTGTTGAACAATTTATGGGCTTGTGGTTGCTATGTTGTGATTTTTCCTAATATATAGTTAAATGATTTGCTTGTTAGATTGAT
>NW_021450411.1:0-256 GCF_001605985.2 Dendrobium catenatum
CAGTGCTTTCAGTCAATGTCTATCCATCGTAGCGTAGTAGTATCTATCAATCAATACTATCAATTCAATAAATTGTGTCTATCAATACTATCAGTTCAATCAATCGGGCCGTCTAGTCAATTCGTTGTATCTATATCATTCTTATAAATCAGTCAATCCAATTATTCAATACCGCAGCGAGGACGGTTCGATAATGACGACATACAATGCTACAATAGGAAAATCATCCCAATCAATAAAGCACTTTCCAGTCAAT
>NW_021450412.1:0-252 GCF_001605985.2 Dendrobium catenatum
CATTTTCATTCACTTCAACAGCCTCTTCCAATCCTTCTCATCTTAGAAATGGCCAATCCTAACAAGCGCGGTAGAGTCTCTAATGGTTCATCTTCCGGGGGTGGAGACTAAAACTTTCTGTCTAGTGCAAATGAGGATTCTTACTATAGGTTTATAGCTGCAAAAATTACTTCGTCTAGACTCTTAATCCAAGAAGATATCTACTTTCAAGTTATGCATCTTTTTGCTTCAACTCAATTTGCCTTTATTTTG
>NW_021450413.1:0-311 GCF_001605985.2 Dendrobium catenatum
GCTTTCTATATCAAGGTGATATGTCAGGAAAATCTCAACAAATGCAAGAATACTTCCGATCAATAATAAGCTTCATATAGTCCCCTACTGGGCTTCTACTACATAGACAAAGTCTTAATCTCGAAAAGGCAGTAACGGTCTAAAGATAGACCATTCTTCACCTTTGATTCGGAATATACGCGGCGTTCCCCCCTCCCAATCAAAATAAAATCAATCCCAGGGGGGATTTGATTCGATCTCTTCCACACAGATTAACGTCATCGAGAAAAAGCTTCGACATACAACCTCGGATAGGTCTCACATCCTTGGTG
>NW_021450414.1:0-1542 GCF_001605985.2 Dendrobium catenatum
AGTTCAATAGAATATAAATGAACATAAGAGCAATTTGAATTAAGAGATTGAAAGAATTTGGAAAGAAGAGAATTACCACAAATAACGCTTTGCACATCTTTTTCAAATTTTTTTTTTGGCACATTTTTGTGCATTTTTTTTTTGACATTGGGCTAATTTTGTGCCTCTTTTTCATATTTGCGAACCTTTTCGCATTCCTTTTAATTTTTGTACTCATTGTACAATTTTCAAGAGTAATTGAAACCAATTCTTTCCAAGATCAATAATCTAAAATTTCAAATTTTTCTAAGTGCATAAATATCACTTGAGCAAAGAAATACAAAATAAATAAACATTTAAATTGCAATAATAATATTAACATTTATGTAGTCTAAATGAATAGACATTAATTTAAAAATTCTAATTATAACAAGTTATAAACAAGGTTTAAATTTAGAAAGACTAGATTTTCTAATGTAATTAATCTCAAATCACAATCTAATTTAAGCACAATTAAGATTAAATAAGACTAATAAAATTCATAATAATTAAGCACATTCCAAAAAACAAACCAAAATTAAATCAACTACAACATATTTTGATATTAATGAAAAAGATTACATGATCATTTCATAATATCAAAACAACAATAAAAATAACAAACATAAACAAACATAACTAAGACAAATACTAAAATAAACACTAACACAACAAACATTTAAAACAAACACAAGTACAACAAACACAAAATCATCTTTCATTCTCTATTCTTCTGGAGGAGGAGGAATGCCACCAAAAAGGTTGAAGTAGGAGGCCATCAACATAACATTGGTATTGATTTCATGTACTTCATTTTTGATACTATCAATGTCCTGTTATTGCTGCATAAGTTGAGCATCAATTTAATCAAATCTTTGATCAATATGAGTCTCAAGTCTATCAAATTTCTCAATCAGATTATGATAATCTGATTAAGGTGCAGAAGTTTGCTCTCCTTCTTCTTCTTCTTCAAAAGCACTAGCATGTGCTTTCCCTTTTTCCTCCTTGAAAATTACTCTGAAGGAAGCATCATTGTAGTATACTGGCTCTTCGTATTCATCATCAGGATGCACTAAGTTGTATTTCTTTTCCAAAATGTATGTAACTAAGTGTCCTAATGAGATGTTCCTTTTTCTCTTCTGTTCTGCATGCCCAATTTCTGAAAGTCCATAGAGATGGTCTAGGATAAGTTGGGCTTCATCGATAGGCTTACAATCCATAATAAAAAAGGTTAGAACAGAAAGGAGAGGGATAATATTGATCCTACCACCAGCTTTAAAAATGATTGAAGATCGAAGGATATGCTGGATGATTCGGGCATTTCTGGTCATTTTTGAAACTCTAGCAACATGATATGTTAGGCTACTTTGTATAATCACCCTATTGACATCATACCATTTAAAAGTGTCTTCACTCATTAGAGTGTGGGCTCTATAACCTTCAGTTCTTAAGCTTAGAAAGGCACCAATGTCATGCTTGGTGATTTTAACTTTTTGTTTGAAAACATAAGAACTTATGGAGGAG
>NW_021450415.1:0-292 GCF_001605985.2 Dendrobium catenatum
GCTCTAACTCAAAGTCACAATCAACAAAATTGATCTATTCTAAACTAAAATAACACTTAATAAAAAAAAAATAGATCTAACAAAATGATTACAACATTACATCTTTGCTTATTACCTAAATTATCCAAAATATCTCTAACACTTGCAAATGTGTAGTGAGAACAAATAATCAAAGAAAAACCATAAAAAATAACCTTAAAATAGAAATCGGACGGTTTGGGGTCGTACTAGATCGGTGGTCGGACGTCGGAGTTTAACCGTCGGCGGTCGTAGAAGCTTCGTCAGCGGCGGT
>NW_021450416.1:0-221 GCF_001605985.2 Dendrobium catenatum
GTCATTTATTTCTTTGATTTCTTCTTCTAGATTTTCCTCCATAAATTCGTCAATATTTTCTTCAATGTTTCCATCCCCTTCGAGGTATTCTTGTATATTTTCATCCTCTCCAAGGAATTCCTCATCTTCTATATTTTGTTCATTTATATTTTCTTCCAGTAGTCGGATCTCCGAGCGACGACGCCATTGGATTTCCGGTTCTTGATTAGGCACGGGGACTT
>NW_021450417.1:0-228 GCF_001605985.2 Dendrobium catenatum
GTGTGAAGTGGTCGTACTTTGGCCGGCGAAAGCTGGGAAGAAGCTGCTCCGACCTGCAACTATATGAGAAGAAACATTTGTATGCATGTGTTTGGATTAGGGGTGTCAATTCGGGTCAACCCATCGGGTTCGGGTCGAACCCGATCCGACCTGGATCTAAAGGGGTCAACCCGAACCCGACCCGTTTTTGCAAACGGGTCGGACATTTCAACCCAGACCCGACCTGAC
>NW_021450418.1:0-495 GCF_001605985.2 Dendrobium catenatum
CAAGTGAACATGATAGAGCAAGGAGGAGTCATAACACAGGTAAAAATGCATGATTTAGTCCATGATCTCGCTCAATCTGTTGCAGGTACTGAATGTTTTCGTGGATGATCTCACTAGAAGATATCCTTCACAAAATTCACGCTATGCGTCTTTCATTTGCAATCAAAAGCCACTATCTGCAACTTTACAATTGCTACGTGATGCAAAGAAACTGCGAACGTTATATTTGGATTACAGAAGAAATGTTGACAAAGAGACATAACAGAGCGTCCAGGAAGTTCTTCATGTTATATCATCTGACATTAATATTCTAAGAGATTTGCACTTACAAAGTTATCCCTTAAAAGCTCTGCCACATACATTCAAGAAACTCAGGCATCTAAGGTATCTTGATCTTTCAAGCACTCCTCTTGAAATCTTTCCACAGTGCATCAACACTCTACATAACCTGCAAACATTTAACCTCTGCAATTCTGAAATCAAATCAATACCAGA
>NW_021450419.1:0-438 GCF_001605985.2 Dendrobium catenatum
AAATGGTCTACTTCCTAATTTCTCTTTCTCACTTCAGCTAATAGCAGAATAGCTTATTTCTGGAGCTCACAATTCGGCAGATTAGAGGAAGAAAAAGATTGAAGGACAGATAAATCATAGGTCATTATCGATTGTATTCTTTTCTGTACAGTAGTGAGTAATATTGTGTAAAATAACTTGCAATTGATAGATTGTTACTGCCATTTATCTAAATAGCACTATAACTTTGATGTTTCGAATTTGAAATAACAGTGAAACAAATAGGTTATTAGCATCTTCCTAAACAGACTTAATATACAAGGCCTGACAAGTCCTGGAGCTTTTGAATTGAACAAAGATAACCTGTTTGGTTGATGCAAGTAAAGCATTACAGTTCTCTCGACAGATTTCTCCTGCAGAGGTATGATAGGAAACACTTGGATTTCCAAGTGTTTCTCA
>NW_021450420.1:0-257 GCF_001605985.2 Dendrobium catenatum
ATCCAAGCCCAAATGAGTTCGAATCAAGGGCTCGAAGAGCTGTTGGAAGGTTCAAATTGCAATTTGAGTTACCAAACGGTCTTCGATTTTGACGAGCTTATACTCGAATCAAACGGCTCAACGAGACGAATCCAACGAGCCCAAGATAACCGAATTCCGACATCATTAAGGCCTTCAAATGTTCAAAGAATGGTACACAATCGTAGGATTCAATATCGGTCGTCCATTTGACCACTCCCTATTTGCCCCTGATCTCA
>NW_021450421.1:0-385 GCF_001605985.2 Dendrobium catenatum
GAGGAGTGGAGGCAGTGACGGGAGAGAGTCGTGGGCATCGAGAGAGATTTAAGAATGGGGGAGAAGAGCAGCCAAAGCTTTGTGTGAGCAACGGGTATTTAACGACGCGAGCGAAGCTACGGATCGTAGGATTTGAGCAGGATTTACGGGGTTTGGACAGAGGCGGCGCCGATTTCAGCGGGTTTTATGGGTTCGACAGTCCGAGGTGCTCAGCAGGATATCTGGGATTCGAGCAGGACATCGACGATGAAAGTTCGTTAGGGATGTTAGGCACTCTTGAACTTAGTCCCAAGCTAATTAAAGAGAGTGGTGAATTGGAAAACTTTAAAACCAAAACACAATCCAATTCACCACAATCAAAGTGCGGAAATTAAAATGCGGAAAT
>NW_021450422.1:0-397 GCF_001605985.2 Dendrobium catenatum
TGAAACTTTATTAAAAAAATATTATTTTTTGTTCTTAGAATTAAGGGTGACAATAAATGATTTGACTTGATGATCTGATCTTAACCCAGCCTGAAAAGTTCGAGTTCAAGTTTATTTATTTAATTAACATGTCAAATTTGAGTCATGCATTCCAACCCATTTATTAAATGGGTCAGTTTGAGATGTTCCATCAAACCAATTTTAACTCGAAAAATACCATTTTAATATATTTTTACTTAATTTCTTCTACTTATTTGAATAATCATCTCATTATTTATCAATTAACCTAAAAGAGTTGGCATGCTAATAAAAATGTCCTTTTTATTAAAACAAGTTATCTGATTGAGTTTAGGCTTTAATGAATCTTCAAGATAAAAAAAAAAAGTTATCTGATTGA
>NW_021450423.1:0-202 GCF_001605985.2 Dendrobium catenatum
AAATACTAGACCTTACTACTATTAGTTAGAAGGTAAGTATGTTGGAATCAGATTTTTTTGCATTTTATTAGGGAGGTTTGAAGTTTTGAACTAGATTTTAAGCATGGTTTGACCAATTTGTGGACTTTTTGATTTTAATACTTTTCTGGAACTTTGATATTTTTAATAAATACTAGACATCATTATGAATTGAATGCAAGTG
>NW_021450424.1:0-1035 GCF_001605985.2 Dendrobium catenatum
TAGTGTGTACTAACATTTCAGGAAAATTAACTCCAAGAGATGAAGACTTCAAATCATATTTAGCAAATATTTATTTGTAAATTATAAGTTTTGAAATGAGAGGGAGTGATTGTAATTATGTGAAAAATCACAACACACACTCTGGGGGAACAATTTTTGTGAACTGATCGTATGGGACGAATCTAGTTCGTACGGGATGATCATGTCAATTAACCCCTAGGAAGAGCAAAGGATCGAACAGGCTGGGAGAAAATTTTTCTAAGTCCTAATCGTCTAGGATGATTTTATATTCGTCTCTGGACGAACGTCTCTGGATTCTCACCTTGCACTGTTCGTCCAGACAAAAAGAATGGTTTGTACCTGGACGAAACTCTCTGTTTGAGATCGTACAGGATGAAATGAACCTTCGTCCCTGGACGAAACTCTCTGTATAAAATCATCCCAGGACGAAACGCGTTCGTCTCAGGACGAAACACGTTCGTCCCAGGACGAACTGAACCGACTTAGCACAGTTGGTTACGTCCTGCAGAATTTTGGGAACCGATCATGAAATAACTGTTTCATACCGGACGAACCTAGTTGTACGTGGCGATGAGCATATACAAACATAGTTCGTACCAATATACATTAGGATCGTTTCCGAAACTTTAAGTAAAATCGTCCGAGATGATCTACGATCGTACGGGACGATCCACTGCATACAGAATTGAAAACTTGTAGTTTTTGGGCAATTTTTCTTATCTTTTGTATATATATAGTACAAATTAGACTACCACCCAATCTTTTTGCTCATTGATCTACGTGCCTATTAAAAGAATAGTAAAGGAGAGAGTGAGAGAGAGCATTCAAAGAAGGATTTCTACCACTGGAGCGTGAAAGCTTCGCTTGGTGTTCAAAGGTAAGATTTCCTACTTGTGATTTGAGATTACTTCACTCTTTTCTTTATTCCTTCTAGATTTCTTGTGAAGAGATCTGTCAAGAAAATCCGGTTCTCTGCCAACACTTGGAGAGTGTGAATAGACGAAGGGTTCTCTG
>NW_021450425.1:0-228 GCF_001605985.2 Dendrobium catenatum
GTCTATGTTAGCCTCAGGCTAGTTCATAAGGGATTAACTACCCGATTGAACTTTCACATTTATCTCCCCTTCTTGGGCAGTACAAGTTTGAATGATGTTTTTCAACATCCTTAACTTTTGATGTTTCTTTTCTTTAAGAGACTTTTTAGTTGAGTAGTCTATCGAGCATATCAGGCTATCCTAGCCATCCTCTCCTCCCCTACAACAGTTGCCAAGGGGTAGAAACAA
>NW_021450426.1:0-346 GCF_001605985.2 Dendrobium catenatum
ATCTAGGCAGAAATTAAGGATGATTGATACGATCACATCGTCCTGGACGATATCAGGATCGGCCGGGACGATCCAGTCAAAAAACCTTATTTACTCTTGGACGATCTGAATCAGACAGCTTGAATTCAGGGCGATGCTCTGGATGATTTTCCTCTGATTTGAACTGATCGGTTGGGACGATCATGAGATCGTCCTAGATGATGAATCCAATTTTCAATTGTCCAGTTTGCATTCAGGGTGATGCTCTAGCCGATATCATGAGATTTGTACTGATCGGCCAGGATGATTTTCATATCTTCCTGGACGATATAGTCGGCAACTTGCAATTAATGAGCTCCTTTGAAGC
>NW_021450427.1:0-1404 GCF_001605985.2 Dendrobium catenatum
TGAGATGAGGCAGATTTGGTAAATTGGCTCCAGACTGAAAGTCAATTTGGTGCTGCAAATTCCGTAAGGGAGGAAGCTCGTTCGGTAGTTCCGCCGTCCAGACATCCTTGTATTGTTATAGAATGTCTCTAACCGCAGTGGGGGCTTCTGGAGATCTACTGGCGCCATCTGCGGACGATGCTACAAGAGCCCACATCAGTGATGATTCCTTCTAGGAGTCAAGAAGGGTTGATCCAGAAACAATGAACATTGCTGATTTTTCAGGATTTTCCTTTTCGCCTTCATGACTGGAGCGTGGTAGCAAACGAATCTTGCGTTGTTTCCATTTGAATGAGTACGTGTTCGCACAGCCATCATGTATAGCTCCTACATCGAATTGCCATGGCCTGCCCACCTAGCTAGCATGACAAGTTAAATTGATGTCTGATGTAACATTGCAATCCAATTGATCTACGCAATCAGATTCCACACAGACTAACATGTTGATCATTTAAACCAACAAGCATCTTAAGTGGCCCATTAAAAAACTAGCAGAAACTAAGAAAAATAAAAAGAACATGCTTGTATCAGAATTATATTAGTCATGACATCGAGGGCTACAGGAGTTAGTTTTTTGTTTTTATTTAAAGCTGATTAATGAATGACAGTTAAAGAAATATTTAGTTGATTAGCACTCTGAGAAGTGTCTTCTAAAGGACCCCTTCGCTAACTCTTAAAGAGGTTTGAACATCATCAGAATTCTCCTTGCCATTAATGAAGGAACCAAATCTTAAGCTTGTCTACAAAGGAGTCGAATAAGGTTCTCCCAATATGAAATCAAAATTGCTTATTCTTCCTCACCTGCACCTATCATATCCTTCTTAAATATTGGTTTGTGTGCATATTAGAATATTTATAGTGACATCGTTATTCTCTCGCTCATTGATAATAACTTCAAAGATCTTTGGATCCTTATTAACACAAAAAATTCTATAAAGGTATATCTTTTTAGATCCCTTTTAGAAAGTGAGGTTTGCTCATCATAATTTTCATCCCTCTACAAGGACTTTAGTAAAGTTTTCAAGAGATAAGTGACTTCTCGAGGAAAAATTATTAGGTCCTCCCACCTGACGTAGAACTACGTCCTCCCACCGCCAAAAAACTCAGTTTTTGCTCGGTATTGCTAGGTAGTGATTGGAAATAACGAGGAATATCATCATGTGAAGACCAATATCGAGTTATACCGAGCTATACCGAGCAATACCGAGTTTTTTCTAGGAAAAACTATGTATTTTTTGTATTGTTCGGTATAGCTCGGTATAACTCGGTATTGGTCTTCACATGATGATATTCCTCGTTATTATTTGGTATTGCTCGGTATTTTTCATTTTTTAGCGCGATTTTAGCTCTGGGAGGACGTAGCTC
>NW_021450428.1:0-232 GCF_001605985.2 Dendrobium catenatum
CCATATAAGCCACGGTAATATCAACAACAGAGAATTCTAAACGGTAGAGCCAATATCAAGAAAAGCCACGGAATACCAAGGCATCATTTAAATGGAAAAAAAGGCCACGGCATCAGCACAGAGAAACCCCAAACGTCATAGTAGATTTCAAGGGAAAGCCACGGTGCAGCATTTAAAAGGGGTATAAAGGCCACAGCAATCCAGCAAATAAATGAAGGAAAAAGGCAGCAGC
>NW_021450429.1:0-270 GCF_001605985.2 Dendrobium catenatum
GTTTTTTCCGTGCTTTGATGGTTTCCCGAGCCTGTGTTGCTTTGGATTCTAGCGGGCTGCTTTCTTACCGAGACATGGACTCCTTGGTTCCATGAACTTGACCTTTGATTCATGTTCTGGTTTTAAGAGAGGCTGAATTCCGAACTGGGATGTAATTTCCCGTGACTTTGCTGCTTTGAACTCACGGCCTGCTAGCTTCCGAGGTGCTGGCTCCTTAGTTCCGTGAGGAGCTAGCTGTTTTTCCGAAATCTGTGGCTTTGTTGCTTTGAA
>NW_021450430.1:0-250 GCF_001605985.2 Dendrobium catenatum
ATGGCCGATATCGACTCATTTGTTTATGGATTGTTTATCGAGTATTTGAGTGTAAGAATTCAATAATATTGGGCTCGTTGGATTCTTCTCGTCGAGTTGCTTGATTCGACTATAAGCATGTCATTTTTTGGAAACCGTTTGGTCATCCAATTTATGACTTAAATTCGGGGAAATAATTTGGAAGGCCAAATGCGCTTCAGGTCTTCGATTTGGACCCATTTAGGCTCGGATTGGGTCGAACTTTGTGTCG
>NW_021450431.1:0-1804 GCF_001605985.2 Dendrobium catenatum
CGAGCTATTAACAAACGAGCCTAATCAGAATGTTTGTTTGCTTGATGATTGTGAGTGTAGTAACGAACTATTATTGAGCCTATAAAAGAACAAGCTTGTTGCGTCCAGGAGTATTCGCGGCGGTAGAGAAATATCATATTTAACTTCTTAGAGTTGTACGAAAATCCGGCACGCAATCAGATAAGTGAGTATGTAGCATTCATAAGAGACACCAAGATTTTTACGTGGAAAACCTCTGAAAAGGGGAAAAAATTACGGGGTCTAGCCCAATTTAAATGAATCCACTAATATTTGCAGTCGATTACAAATGAGGCCCTTCATTGGGAGAAGGTCTTAGCTTAATGTACAATTTATATAGTACATTACATGATGTGAATACAAAGAATCACTTTTGACATGTTCGTTTGGTCAGGAGGATCATAATCTGGTGAAGGAGGTCATAAAGGACTGTAGTCAATGGGCGACGTAAGTCAGAAGGACCGTGGTCGGCGGACGATGGAGGTCAGAAATATTGTAGTCGGCTGGTAACATAAGTCAGGAGAATCGTAGTCGACGGAGGTTGGAATGACTGTGTCTGACGATGAAGGTCAGAAGAACAACGCTAGGTGGAAGTCCAACAATGGAAAGAAATCCATCTTCGGATATATGTCCATCGAAAGTCCGGTAACCGGTAGAAGTCCGACGTCGGTAGAAACTTGGCGAAGAGTGAAGGCCAGGTGTCGGGTAGAAGTCCGACGTCTGTTGGTGGACGAGGAGAACTCCGGCATCACTTGGGCGGAGTTTCGGCATCAGGAGGGAACTCTATCCTTAATTGAGAAGAATTTTCACATCCCGTGGAAGTTGGGCAGAATTCTGGCGTTCTCCCGAATATCCGACAGAATCCCGGCGTGTTCGGGCGGCGGGAAGAACTCCAACGGTGGTCGAGAAGGAGCTGATTCTCCTTCCCCTTCTCTTCTTCTTCCATTCTTCTTCTTGCTTCCCCCTTCTCATGAGAAATGAGGGCTCTATTTATAGTTTTTCTGGAGTGAGATGACTTGTAAATAGGCGCGATACCAGGGGCAAATAGGGAGCGGTCGAATGGACGGCCGATATTGAACCCTTCGATCATGTGCGGTTCATTGGACATTTGAATGCCTTAGTGATGTTAGAAGTTGGCGATATTGGGCTCGTTGGATTCGTCTCGTCGAGCCGCTCGATTCGACTATAAGCTCGTCAAAATCAGAGACTATTTGGCAACTCAAATTGTTATTTGAACCTTCTAACAGCGCTTCGATTCAGACTCATTTGGACTCGGATTGAGTTGAATTTGGTGTCGTTGGGTTTGTATTTCCGAGACGCTCAGTTTGACTATAAGCTCGCTGAAATCAGAATTCGAGTGCTCCCGGATTTAATTTTTGAAGTTTCCGAGTTGGGTTTTGCTTCGAGATTCATGCCCGATCAAGATAATTTCATAATAACGTATCAAAGCTTATCAAGCTTTCTCTAGTGTATAAATGAGTAACTTGATGAGCTCAAAAATAAAATTTTTAATGAATGAGATTCTTGATGACATTCAAATTATACATGAACAAGTAAATCTTGATCATATATTCATTGCCCTGCTCGGCAATAGCCACTGACAACCATTAAGAAACACTACTTTATGATTTTACATAACATTTATTTTTTTACTTTAAGTCAAATAAACAAAATTTAATCATTTATTTCGTTCACTATGAAATCCTAATAGGAAAAGCTGCTAAGAAGGTGGAGAAATTATTCGGTATAGAGACCGGATGCAGAACGTCGTCCGGAGACCAACTAG
>NW_021450432.1:0-216 GCF_001605985.2 Dendrobium catenatum
TGTGATGGCTTTGGATAGCCCTGCATCTCCCCTTATAACCACCCTTCTCCCATCCAACATTAATTCCATCGTGAGTGCTCCCCAATTGTCCTTGGTTTCCCCTAAGGTCTGCAACCATTTCATCCCCAGGATGACATCCGTACTCCCCAATTCCAAGGGAAGGAAGTCTTCCCTTACAAGGATCCCTTGAATCTTCAGTACTACTCCTCGACAGAC
>NW_021450433.1:0-204 GCF_001605985.2 Dendrobium catenatum
CCTGGGTCAAATTGGGTCCAAGAAATTGTAGGTTGCTAGTCAAAAGTGAAATTACTAAACGATAAGAGGGGGGTGAATTGTAAAAATCTTTTTCTTAATAAAACAACCCTAAACAAGAGTTCTAACTTTTTTGTTCTTTTTGAAATTTTAGAACAAAATTTTATGCTATTTTACTTCCACAAAATTTCACATGCAATAGATATG
>NW_021450434.1:0-1281 GCF_001605985.2 Dendrobium catenatum
ATAAAGTAAACATTTGACTTTCTAATTCTTCTGAATATTTATAACATTGCCTATTATAAGACAACCCACCTAATAAAGTCATCAGTTCAATAAATATTTTTTCACTAATAATATATATTTAAATATGCTATGAATATTATGAATTATTTGCAGTTTTTTAAATTTATAGCTTGTATTATTTTAATATTCCATATGCATTAAATAAGTGCATAAACGACGCACAGCATACCAATAACAACTTCCTACTCCCTCCTTGTAAATAATATTCATAATATTGCCACTAATATTTTTTTTCCAATTAGTAGTACACTACGAATCTTTAAAAAGATCATTCATTCCATTCATATATGGATCGATATAAGATTACTGCATATTTTACACTATCATATCAACTCTTAGATAATCTTAACCTATTAGTTGAGAGCTTAGGTTTCCAATCAAGAAGTCTGGAATTATAAGTTTACGATCAAAATCACTCAAAATTCAAAGAGAACTTCTTGATAGATCTCCTTAGAGCAAATTAAGGTTTCGTTTGAGACGAGTTTCTTACTACTTCTTAAAGCAGCTTTTAGTACAAAGTTCTAAATTTTGTACTAAAAAAACTGATTTAAGAAGTCGTAAAAAAAAATGTTTCAAAGAAGCTTAAATCCTGCTAGAAAGAAATCAACAAGCCTAAATTTATGTTGTTATTGAAGCCAATTCTTGAACACAATACGAATCAGCCTCCCCTTATTCCAGTCGATCAACCCAACTAATCAAAATGCCAGAGATTCTCCCCTTCAGAAACCTCGGGAGACTCATCGGAGCCCAGCGGGCTCAGCCTGGGCGGACTCAACAGCATCCCCTCCGCCATATTAACCAGCAGTTGCGGCATATCGAAAATCTCCTCCTCGTCCACAAACCCCCCCTCATTCATCGACGGCTGAGAAGTCTCTGCGGCCATCCGCGCGGCCGCCGCCGCCGCCGCGGCCCGAATATCGGAGGGATTGGTGGACGCCGGAGCGATATTCGTATGCGCGCGGTCGGGGAAATTGAGCACCGCATCGGCGCCGCGGAGAGCCAGCGCCGCGACATCGTAGGCCGCTGCGGCCATCTCTGGGGTCGGGTAAGTGCCGAGCCAAATCCGATTGGTCTTGCGGGGCTCGCGAATCTCGGAGACCCACTTGCCGCCGCGGGGGCGAATGCCGCGGTAGCGCGATGAGGTGCTGCGATCGGCCATTGATGAAGGGATTAGTGCGGTGGATCATTGGAAGAAGATGAGAGAGGAGGGAGTATAAGAGG
>NW_021450435.1:0-1521 GCF_001605985.2 Dendrobium catenatum
CTGAGAAGTTGCATAATCAACGTACTGTCCTTGTATGACTCTTCACTCAAGGTATCCAGCTCCGAAATGGCTTCATCAAAAGCTTGTTTGGCAAGGTGGCAAGCCCTGGAAACCATTACGTAACAAAATTAATATGATGGCATCATTATTTTAATAAATATCAGCAAATTTCTCAAAAAGTTCTGATATCATAAGGATCAAACACCTTTCAGGTGAGTTCATAATCTCATAGTAAAAGACTGAAAAATTCAGTGCCAAGCCTAGACGAATAGGATGTGTAGGAGATAGATCTGCCTCAGCTGTGCTTGAAGCCACCTGCAAATAGTTTGATGAAAGAATTTAATCAAACTATTATGCCATACGGCAACACAAATAAAACTCTCAATTTCTCGCAAAAAAAAGCCCAACTGAATGATAAAGGAACAAACACTAGTTTGAGTTTCAAAGAGCATGTTAAAATAGGAAAAGAGCATAACCAATCCACAGATGAATAGACACAAAATGGGGATTTCCCTCTTAGATACAGAGATCATGGATAACTTAGAAACATTAGTCAGAAATATAAGCCCATAATTAAATCATGCAATCAAGCTAAAACTATAAATGTACACGATTATCTATATCTTGGGAATCGGGTAATCTTGTAGCTAGATGAAGAAACACATAAGTTTAAATGAAATATTTTTGGCATTGATGATCTCTTCACATTTCATATTGAGACACGAGAATGAATCGCAAATTCATGATCAACTCAACAAGAAACATCAGGCACAAGCATTTTCTACTGGAGAGCATTTTTAACTGGAGACAGAAGGTTCATCCAAATTGATGCCACATCCATCTGTTCACATTCCTAATTTAAAATAATTCGAAACTACCAATCAATTGGATTTTATTTCGTGTAAGAGATATTTCATATCAAGTAATTTTCCTTCCTGAATGCCCAAGAATGTTCTAAACTTCTAAATGAAGAATAGTCCCATATGTACCAAGCCTTGTAAGCTTAAAAAAGAAAAGTCAAAGCCAAGCATCAAAGGTTTTAAATCAGAATTTCCTTTCCAGAATATTTTAAGGGAAATCCCAAAAGATCCCTTGGAGAAGCTGGTTTATAGCAATCCGAATAATACTTCAATGCATAATTGAATATTACAAATCTAAGGTCTCCATTCGCATCTTCATATTGAACAGTAAAAAAAAAAAAAAATCAATCCCACATCCCAAGCAATGGTTTTTTTGAATCTAATATCATGTTGCAATCAATCTCAAAGAAACTTAGAAGCTTGGTTATACCAAAAAAAAAAACTTATTATCTTCACAATCCTCAGCTTGAAAATAAGCTTCGGGTGGTTTGAAATGAAGTTTGCAACCAAAACCAACTAACAAGTTATAGTCACATAAATCCTATGAAAGCTATTGGAACACTTCACCAACCAGAATATTTTCATCTAAAAGAGAAGTAACAGTTTCTCCAACCATGATATAATTGTTCCAATAAAAGATATATATTTTATCTAACATCAA
>NW_021450436.1:0-212 GCF_001605985.2 Dendrobium catenatum
ATTACTCGTGCTCTTCTTTTTGGTTTTCACTTATCGACGTATCGAACCTTTTCGACATCCGATGTTTAAAGAGTTGCATAAATCGAGTAACCAATTGTATAATCATGAATACCTGTGCAGATACCTGTTCATAAGTGTCTTATAGTTTATGTTTGAATCAAGGGAAAGGAGGATCTACTCCTCTATTGGAGCTTTTCGTTTGAGGGATTCAC
>NW_021450437.1:0-1117 GCF_001605985.2 Dendrobium catenatum
AGTTGAATGCAAATCCTAACTAAGAAAGTTTCAAGTCGTTCAAATCTTATACAAAGCAAGCAAGTACTCATTTATAAGAAATTCCCGACTTGCCACTCACGAGCAACGAAGTTAAGGTGATTTGTAAATATCATATCAAACCTTTGTAAATCATTGGAGCTAATGAGATACCAAAGTTGGGTCTATTTCACCTACAAATGATGAGGGCAAGATTTAAACTATTCATGCTTACAAGATGAATGGAGTCCACAAAAGCAGAATGTATGCTTATGAGAGACATGTAATAGTAGAAGGTACATTTGTGAGGAACACAACCATGTTTGATGACGATCCAATTCCAATCAAATGAAGCGAAAAGGGGAAACTAGTATCATTTGAATCTTAAATATGAAAGATATGGAGCAATGCATTAAACTTCTATGGCTTGCACTAACTAAAAATGTTCTAGTTATTTGCAAGATAAAGAAATTCGTAGAGGATGAATGCAATGATAAAATGACACTCTTACCATCAACATCAGAACATAGACAACCATTTTCAATCTTGCAAGCAATGAAATTAGAAGGGTATATATAATTGATTGCAAGAAAAGATCAACGATGCAAGTCCACCATACCGACCACATATGAAAGAGTTCTCACTCATATAGTAGTCTACTTATGGGTGATGACGATTAATGTGTGGTAGATGTTAAATTATCCATACAGTTGATAGCCACTTAGTATTAATCAAATACATCAGCCTTCTACAAGCAAGGATCAAAGATCTGCAATACATACAATCTCTCAACGATTACAGATGTATGTATAACATGCCACCCAAGAGTAGATGTAGAAAGACTACAGTGAATGCAGTATCATGTAGTCAATTTCAACAAATAAATGAATACATCTACCTACTTACATGCACCAGTGGTAAATGTCCTGAAAGGATCAAAGACTGCCATAAAATATATGAAAAATACGACAAGTGCAAGCTCCTACGACTTAAAGTAGGATATTCGTTAGTGCACTACGATCCACATACAGAAAGCAACGAATAGTGCACGACAATCTACATGTACGAAGCAGCGAACAACTTTATTCAGAAGCTGCTATGCCACGCCACTGGATCTGCA
>NW_021450438.1:0-297 GCF_001605985.2 Dendrobium catenatum
CGTTCTAGGTAATTAACTTGCTTAGGCGAAGATTTGCCTTGAGATACCAAACAATTCATAACACTCCCAAAATAAAAGATCTACTTAATTGCTTATAACAAAAATCCCACAATTAATAATGAAGAATTTCACCTTGAGTACCCTCTTTCTCTCGTTCACTCTTGGGCTTTAGCGGAGAAGAAAGAACCACATGAGGATGGAGCGCACCACTACGGAAAAGGAGATGAAAGACTTCGTTACCGGAGAGGTAGTCGCCGGAAGAGGTGGTGGTGGATGGCGTCCGATGATCGTCCAAGT
>NW_021450439.1:0-213 GCF_001605985.2 Dendrobium catenatum
CAAGGCTTGGGTCTCCAAGAGAGGTCTCTTGGGTACCTGAGGGGTCATCCCTTACATTCAAAAGGACTTGGAATGGACTTGATTCAAAGGTTTGAAAGAGAAGGGGTGTATGGGTCAATGGGTCAAACTTGGTTGACTTGGTCAACCAGGTTGACCCAAGGTCTGGGTTCAAGTTCAACAAGTTGGGTTTGATATTTGAAACTTGTTGAAAGT
>NW_021450440.1:0-244 GCF_001605985.2 Dendrobium catenatum
GAAATAAGTCATAAATAAAATAAGTATATAATAAAAAATTTGCCAAATAAGCTTATTACCTTTAATATTCCTAATTAGATAACTTTACATATATGAAGTTTATAAATTTATTTAATAAAGATGTCTTATATATTTCTATATCAAGATTAATATATAATTAATAGATATTTAGATTGTGAGCAAATCAATTCATGCAAGTAATATTGTTGAACTACTAACAAACTCCTACGATGTAAAAGGCTTC
>NW_021450441.1:0-6629 GCF_001605985.2 Dendrobium catenatum
CACTCTTTGGCTTTTAGCGGAGAAGAAAGAACCACACAAGGATGGAGAACACCACTACGGAAAAGGAGACAAAGAACTTCGTTACCGGAGAGGTAGCCGCCGTTGCGGGAGGAGATGGATGATGCCCGGTGATTGTCCAAACGTAGTCTTGAAAGCGGCGGTAAATGACGTGCACAAGTGTAGGGAGAATTCGCTCCAAGTATTCGCCAACTGTGTCTTCTTATTCAAACCCCGCGTCGAAGAACGGGATCGTAGGACGTTGAGACTACCGTCGGCGTTGAACACAAGCCCCAACTCAAATTCGGGATCCGCCATTCAACATTGAAGTGGGGATGGGAAGGAGAAAAGAAAGGAGGAGTTGGGCCGTGAGCTAGGGAGAGGCTTGGGGGGAAATCTGAATTTGAATTTCAGATTTTCTTGGATTGGAGGGAGAGGTTATTTGCTCTTAAATTTCCCTAAATTATGTTAGAGAGAGGGGCGGCTATTAGGGGGGAGGAAATTAAGAGGTTAATTCGTGGATGCTTAGGTGGCAAGTGGAGAGATAATAGGCTAGATGGGGGGCCGGCCAAGCAAGGGAAAAAAGAGAGGGAATTTGATTAATTAGTGGGGCCCATGGAGTTAATTAAAACCTGATTTTAAATTTCAGATTTTAATCAATAAGGGAGATTTGAAATTTGAATTCAAAATAGATGGGATTTCATTTAAATCTATTCCTAAATGTAGGGCGTTATTTTAGGAAATAAGTAATGAAGGAATTAAAGCATGAAATTCAAATTTCAAGAGGAAGGGGGCGGCGGGATTTTACCAGGGAAAAGGAGGGCTGGGCTAAGGGAGGTGGTGGGCTGGCTGGGGCCTGCGGCTGGCACAGCTGGCGGCAGGAGGGATGGGGGGTGAGTCGGCGGGATCTAGGTGGGGAAATTGCTGGATCGGCTGCAGAGAGAAGGGAGAAATGGGCAAAGGGCAAGGGGAAGGGGGACGAGTGTATGGGGAAGGTGGTGGGGAAAGAAGAAAACAGCAAAAACACAAGTAAAACCAAGAGCTCACCAAGGTGGGCTGTTGGGTATTTCGGGTGGAGCCACTCCTAGGTCTCCTCTCTTTCTCTCAAGCTCTCAAGCAAGAAGACAAAGGAAAATCTAAAAAATTCTATTAATCAAACATTAAGCTCATACAATAGGAGGAGACCTCTTTATAAAGGCCTCATTGATAGAAAATAACATGACTCAAATGCCCACCGGGCTACAACAAAGACTAAACCTTCATAAGGGCAAAATAGTAAACTAAGGCTTGAAATAAAAGATACATAGAAAAATAACATAAGATGACATGGAAACATAAAAAATATAAGCTCCCAATCGTAGCCGTCGATCTACGATTCCTTCGCCGGTAGACCTGCCAAAAATGTCTGTCGATGACCTCATCATCCTCGAGTGAGTATCTCTAGCGCTCTCGTACAACTCTAAGAGATCTGGGTCTAGGATCTATAGCTCCTCTCGATCAATCAAAGTGTCCTCTGTCGGTGGTGTCCCTTTCCAATGCACTAGGTACCTTCGTCGTCCTCCGTCCTTCGTGGAAATGATCTCATCATCCAGTATGGTTTCTATTTTCTCCGCATTAGGTAAATGGAGAAATTTGGGGAGTGGAGGTAGGCTAGGGATCTCACCAGGTGGGTTCACACAAGGCTCATTTGTAAGTGGATTGTGGGGGTTAAATTCTGGTCCCTCGAAGGCTACTAAATCTTCTATATTAAAGGTAGGATTGATGTTAAAACCTTCGGGGAGGTCCAGCATGTAAGCGTTACTGTTTATCTTGGAAATGATTTTGAATGGTCCGGCGCTTCTCGCATGCAATTTCTTCGCGGATCCGGGAGGAAAACGCTCCGAACGGATTCGCACCATCACAAAGTCTCCAACTTCGAATTCTTTAAGCCTTTTCTTTTGATCAGCAATTAATTTGTAACTGGCGTTGCTTTGCTCAATTTTCATTTTAATTTCTTTATGCATTTCCTGTATGTGGGATGCAAATGCAGATGCTAACTCTGACACTCTAAACCTAGGACTCATGGGAAGCAAATCTATGGGTTGTCTAGGTAGGTACCCGTACACAATTTTGGCAAGACTAAGACCAGTGGTTCTATTGACGGAGTTGTTGTAAGAAAATTCAGCAATAGGAAGCTTGGAATTCCAATCTCGTATGTTTTTCCCTGCCAAAGTCCTTAGAAGATTTCCTAGACTTCTGTTAACCACTTCGGTTTGCCCATTGGTTTGGGGGTGGAATGCTGTAGAAAATTGGAGTTTTGTGCCATAGGGTTTTCCAGAAGTAGCTAGTAAACTTGACATCCCTATCGGAAACGATGGTCTTGGGTAATCCATGAAGTCTAACAATCTCATCAAAATAGAGCTTAGCAATACGGGAAGTGTCAAAAGTCTTAGTGCAAGGGAGGAAATGGGCCATCTTAGAAAAATGGTCGACAACTACACAAATCGAATCATGCTTTTTCACAGTCTTTGGTAAACCAAGAACAAAATCTATACTCACGTCCTGCCATGGACAATTAGGTACGGGAAGAGGGGTGTAGAGCCCTGTATTCTGCTTGTGTTGCTTAGCAAGTTGGCAGGTGTGGCACCTCCTAAGAAGTCTACTAACATCACGCTTTAAACTAGGCCAGTATAATCGGTTTTCTAAGGCAGCAATGGTCTTGGCTTGTCCAAAGTGACCAGCTAACCCTCCAGCATGTAATTCCCAAACAAGAAATTCCCGCAGTGACGTTTTGGGAATACAGAGTTTCTGGGATTTAAATAAATATCCATCTTCCAACACGAAATCTCCTATAATCCGTTTATCTCCAGTTGCTAGCGCAGAATAGGTTTCTCTAAAATCGGAGCAGTCTGGGTAGTCTTCCTTAAGTCGCTCGAAACCTATTACTTCAGTAGTCATCTCCCTAGTAATCATCATTCGACAGCTTAAGGCATCAGCAGCCTTATTTTTAGATCCTGCTTTATGTCTGATTGTATACGTGTACTCTTGCAAGAATTCAACCCACCTCCCATATCGGGCATTAAGTTTCTTTTGTGAATTGATATATCGTAGCGCCTCATGATCAGAGAAGATGACAAATTCTTGGGGAAATAGGTAGTGTCTCCAATATCTGAGGGACTGAATAATGGTGTAAAATTCTTTATCGTAGGTGTAGTATCGTTGCCTGATGTCATTTAACTTTTCGCTAAAGTAGGCCACCGGGTGTCCTTCTTGGGATAACACTCCTCCTATGCCTATGCCAAATGCGTCACAAGTCACTTCAAAAACTTTAGAAAAGTCTGGCAGACGCATGACTGGTTCTTCAACCATCTTCCTTTTTATTTCTTCAAAAGCCTTGGTGGCCGATGTCGTCCAGTTAAATTCCCCTTTCTTCAAACAATCAGTTATTGGACCCATTATGGTGCTAAAATTCCTGATAAATCTCCTATAGAACGTGGCCAGTCCATGAAAAATTCTAACATCTCTAATGTTCTTAGGTTCAGGCCATTCATTGATTGCTTGCACCTTTTCGGGGTCAGCAAATATGCCTTGGGAAGAAATGATAAATCCAAGGAAGGTTACTTGATTCGTTAGGAAAGTGAACTTCTTAGGATTGGCATACATTTGTTCCTCCTTCAAAATTTCACAAACTTGTCTTAAATGATTCAAATGTTGTTCCACCGAATGACTGTAGATTAGGATATCATCAAAGTATACTACTACAAATTTTCCAAGGAAAGACCTAAGGATCTGAGTCATTACTCTCATAAAAGTGCTAGGTGCGTTACTCAAACCAAAAGGCATTACTGTCCATTCATATAATCCATCCTTGGTCTTAAAGGCGGTCTTCCATTCGTCTCCTGGGCGTATCCTAATCTGGTGGTAGCCACTTTTGAGATCAATCTTAGAAAAAAGTGTGGCTCCAGTCATCATATCTAGCATATCATCTAAACGAGGGATAGGGAAGGGGTACTTGACCGTGATTTTGTTGATAGCACGGCTATCAACACACATTCTCCACGACCAATCCTTCTTAGGGGTAAGAAGGGCGGGGACAGCGCACGGGCTAAGACTTTCCTTAATGAATCCCCGTTGTAACAACTCATTCACTTGCTTCTTGAACTCCTCGTGCTCCGTAGGGTTCATTCGGTAGTGGGGTAGATTTAGCAAAGAGGCTCCAGGTACTAGGTCAATAGCGTGTTGAATGTCCCTTAAAGGTGGCAGTTGGTGGGGCAGATCTTCAGGGAAGATATCAGAAAAGATTTCAAAAATGTGGTCTTACTTCCTCAGGTATAGGTTCTTCTTGATCTACACTCACTTCCCGAGCTACTAAAGCGTAAAGAGGGGCTCCTGATTCTAGTTTCATACCTAAGTCTTTAGCAGTTACTAAGTTCAAGCTCGTGTTGGGTTTCAAGGAGTTGGGTTTAACTTCTTCTTTGGTAGACTTAGGTTGAGTGGGCAGGAGTTTGATTTTCTTGCCCTCGTGTTCAAACACACAGGTGTTTGATCGGCCATAAATGTGTACATCGTTGTCGAACAACTAAGGGCGGCCAAGGATGATTTGACCCACATCCATTGTCAAAACATCGCACCAGATTTTCTCTTTATATCCAATGAACTCAATAGGAACGAGACTCCTATCTTTCACCTCCAAGGTGGTTGAGTTGATCCAGGCGACTTTGTAGGGGTTCGAGTGTGGTGTGGTCCTCAATTGAAGTTTCGAGATCATAGCAGAAGATACGTCGTTAATACAACTTCCACTGTCTATTATGACCTTACAATTCTTGTCTCCAATCTTAGTGAAAGTGTAGAAGATCGAGGTCCTTCGCCACTCGTCGCTAGGTTTAGGTTGTGAGAAGACACAGACTTGCAGATCCAAGTGATTCATCTTTTGAAGACAATGGATCACAGCAGTATCCTCCTCGTTGAAAAATTCCTCGTCGACGTCCATATGGTGAACTAATTCAGCTTCAGGTTCATCATCTTCTTCCGTCACTTCTTCAATTATTGTGATCTTAAACGGGCTGGAGCACTGAGAGGCAATGTGTCCGTACCCATGGCATCTAAAACACTTAGTGCCGGCAGTGATTTTGGGTGTCTCCCGTTCAGGTGTTTTACCTTTATAGTCCGTTCGAGGTTGGGCTTGACCAGGGGAAGGCCGACTACCTGAGGGTCCAGTGGGCTTGTTGTAAAGTTGATTAGTGGAAGACTTGAACGGGTTGGGTCGAGAGTCTTGAGTCCTATAGGCATGGCTCCTAGACTCTTCTAAGTCAAGTACTAAACTGCAGGCAGCTTCAAAAGTATTCACTCCTCTGACAAAAAGCTTATTTCTAAGGTCTTCTCTCAATCCAGCTCTAAACATTGACAGAAGTTGGGTAGGAGTGGTGGTTTCTTCCCCGTTACAGCGTATCATGAAATCATCAAAGGTTGCAATGTATTCTCTTATGGGTTTGCTTCCTTGGGTCAACCTATTCCAACGATCCAAAAGCCTGGGGTAGTAGGAAGGAGGGAGGTACTTCCATTTCAATTCTTGTTTCATTGTTCCCCAGTCAGCCACGGGGTATTCTCCCCGGGTTTCTCGCATATGTTCTAGGTTAGCCCAATACTGGTTAGCTCTACCAGTTAACCTCATCTCGGCAAATCAGACTTTTCTCTCTTCCGAAATATTATACCACTTAAAATAACTATCCATCCCTTTGAGTCAGTCATGAAAAACTTGGGGTTCCAATGTACCATCAAACGTCAGGGCATCTATCTTAATACTCTTAAGGAGTTGGGTATCGTTGTCCCTCCAAGGTGCGTCACGTCCTACCTGCTCTTGATGGGGTCGGTGATTGGGTCGGTAATAGTCTCTAGTAGGTTCAAACTCAGTTCGGTTATCTTCGGCATAAGGAGATTGAGGTCTAGAGGGGGTGTAGATGGCCGGGTGTCCTATCCTTTCGATGTTGTCTATTCTTTCTCCCGTATGACGCTTAAGCTCCGCTAAACTCGTTTGGGTGTCCCTAATTTGTTGTGTAACAGTACCCAATTGGCCCACAATCATGTCTAAGGTCGCTTGCATATGTACGGGATCCATGGTTGGGTGTTGGGGATTGCTAAGGGAGGTTACGGACAAGAGGGCAGCACCTAGACACTCTAAAATTAACTCCTAAAGGCTCCAAAAAGTGCAGGAAATAAGGACAGCAAGCTACAAGATGGACGAAGTTACCTAAGCAATTTGGGTGGATTCTAGAGTGTGGACAGCAGGTGAATACTACCTAGAACTTGTCCAAAAGGCTACTAAAAGGCACATAAATTAAGTGGACAGCAACCTGAGTTAGATGTCTAAGTGGCCTAAACTAATGTGGAGGTTATGATATTGAAGGCAGCACTTAAACAGGGAACAATGCTTATGTAGAACAAGGAAATTACGGAAGGAATTACTGGACAGCCAAAACAAAACAGTAAATAAAACTACCTAGATTATGTTATGCATGCAAACGACTAAAGGCAAGCTAAAGTAGATTCCTATGATGCATCTAGCACAAGCAAAGCATGCTAGCCATGCTCTGATACCAAGATGATGTGAATCAAACAAGAATTGCTTGCGGAAATTAAGATGAAAGTTAATTAAA
>NW_021450442.1:0-669 GCF_001605985.2 Dendrobium catenatum
TTGGCTAATTTCTCAGACAAGATGAATGAACAAATCATATAGATTCTGTAAATTGGGGCGGTTGGATCTATGGCTCTATGCCATTATGTTAGGTTTCGTTTGAAATAATTTTATTTGTTGATTATTAAATTGGAATTTTAGTACATTTTTATACTAAAATTTTGTTTTAAAAAGTAATAAAAATACAGTCTTAAATAAAACCCTAATGGCTTTTGATTCAATCAATTTAATACAAAACCGAATTAGTCTCATTTGGTGCTAGCTAATGTGATCTTGACTGGTAATATCACTATATCAGGTGTGACTTAAGTTTTGTTTAGGGTTAATTTTCTTACTATTTTATAAAGCAATTTTTTTTAATACAAAAAATTTTAAAATAAAAATGTTTATACTATTTTGAAAAACAGTAAGAAAGTTGTCTTAAATGAAATCATAGACGATTGAGATTGCCAATCTCCATAAAAAGAGGGAAGATCTCTTCATCAATTATCATAAAAAGGGTTCACACAAAATCTTTTTAATGAAATGCTTCCTATGAGAGTTTTGAAGTGTTGTGACATTTTTTTTAAGTGTAATAATTGGTTTAAAGAGAAAATGTAAATTAATTTTAAATGAAAATAAAATCCAATGATTAGTTTTATTAATCCTGGCCAATCACAGTGCATTAAT
>NW_021450443.1:0-213 GCF_001605985.2 Dendrobium catenatum
CATTCCCCCACCATCCGCTTTAAGTGCTAGATGGTGCATTTTCTGTTTTAAATATCAAATTTTTTTCAAACTCTCCAAATTTCCAAATCCAAATCCAGTTCTCAAATACCCAAATCAAAACCCAATTTTCAAATCCAATTTTTACCAATATTCCTAACCCATTGCTGCTACTATATGCCAGATAACGTGTATTCTATACGTATCTGATTGACG
>NW_021450444.1:0-342 GCF_001605985.2 Dendrobium catenatum
CCGCAAAACTGCCGCCCCGCCAAACCAGATTTTTGAAAATCCAGACAGTCTCTCTCTAACTTTCTCTCTCTACCCTCTTCTCATTTGACATTTAGTTCAAACCAATATAACCTAGTGGCATCATTAAAGACAATAATAAGGACATGTTTAGAAAACTTAGAGAAATTCTAGAAATTAGGATATATATCATTTGGACTTAAAATTTAAACCACTTAAACTTACTCACACTCTCACCCTTAAGAAAAATTTTCACTGGTTTTAGAGATCATTAAGACCCTTAATCAATTTTCTTAAGCTTAAACTCTTAATTAACCCTCAAAACTTCTAAAAATTATAATAAAT
>NW_021450445.1:0-801 GCF_001605985.2 Dendrobium catenatum
AGAGCTGCAATCCTATAGAGTTGAAAATCAGAGGAAGTAAGAGGAAGAGCAGCGACGAACATCTCAAGACAGCGAGGATACAGCTGAGGAGTAGAATTGTGACTTTGTAAATTTATGAACTTGTGACTTATGTTTATTGTAACTTTGTGGATTTATGAAATTCTGAACTTGTAAACTTATGTTTTATGGTTGAACATATTAATTTGTTTATACTTAATATTTTGTTTGGTTGTGCTTATGTATATAATTGTGATAGTTGATTGAATATAGCGGTGTGTTGGCCAAATCTTGTTATATATTATATTATGTGCAGGTTTTAGAATATAAGGTGAACCTCCTTCATATACAGGTGAGGCTGGTCAAATTTTTTTTTACAGGAGCTACAGGTTTCCGGCAGCCACCCGGCGGTTTGGCCGCCGGAAACTACGATACCGGACGGATTTTCAAAAGCCGTCGTAAACTTCGTTAAACCGCCGGTATTATGCCGGCGGTTGCCCGACGGCAACCGACGGTTGTCCGTTGAAAGCCCGACTGCCTAGACCGTCGTTACGACCGGCGGTCCGACCGCGGTTACGACCAGCGGTCTGACCGCCGGTGTTTTACCGACGGTTTACCGACGCTTCCCGGCGGTTAATGTAACTCACGCCGGCCGCCGGTTAGCCATCGTTGAAGGACCGCCGACACGCCGTCGGTAACCTGACTGGCGGTACATTGGCCGGAACACCGTCGGTACAAAGCCGTGGAATAACCGGCGGTATAGGCCGCCGGAAATCCGTCGGATAATTAAGTCGTCTGTAAAAA
>NW_021450446.1:0-237 GCF_001605985.2 Dendrobium catenatum
AACTTGAATTGTTCTTCCTTTTCTTCAAAACTTGAAAGGGCAACAACTCCTACTTATGGTTTGAAATAGATCCAAATTTATTAGAATAAACATATAATATTCATGTCAGCATACTATTAGATGCTTCTAGGTCTTTTATATAGGCTCTGCACCTTTATCTATTTATACACATCTACTTTACATGAAAACATAGCTGATAATAATATAGTTTATGTCTTCTTCTTCCTATGCTCTGTC
>NW_021450447.1:0-200 GCF_001605985.2 Dendrobium catenatum
TTTGTTCATCTTTTTTAGTGGTACGTACGAGTTGAATAATAAGTGGACGTGGTGCAACCTTCATGCTCCTGTATGGAGGCGAGTTACAAGTTGATGATAAATTTGCACCAAGTTATTCTGTGGGTAGGAATCGTCCCTTACATGTATCAAGAAATATAAACTTAGAGCAACTTAAGTTAAGGATACTCAGAGCACTTAAG
>NW_021450448.1:0-223 GCF_001605985.2 Dendrobium catenatum
ATGTAGGAGTCCCTCCAAAAAATCCACCTCAACCACCTTAGTGGAATACATGTCTGCGCATGCGCCTGACCCATCTTAAACTTCGCTGTAATCCGTGGATTGAATGTGTCATGATACAAAATATCTGGGTCCGAATGCTGGCCTAGTAAATCATCACAACAATCTGGCCAACTCAACCATCGTATTCCTGTACCAACAACTGGGTGTCCAACAAAAGCAGGTC
>NW_021450449.1:0-200 GCF_001605985.2 Dendrobium catenatum
TGCACCAATTGACATCAGAAGTTGGGATAAAATGCCAAGTTCTTTAAAAAAAATATGTTAGAAGTTGTTGAGGTATTTATCTTCATAATATTCGTACTTATTTTGTTTGATTTTAGTTGCATGCATAAAACAATAAATTTATTTGGACATAACAAAAAAAAAATTATTTTTTTAGGAGAAATTTGAGATTCCCCGTGCTT
>NW_021450450.1:0-246 GCF_001605985.2 Dendrobium catenatum
CACTTAGGCTTAACAACCTAATTAATAGACTCAACAGTGAGCCCAAGGCTTGGGGCCCAAGAAGTCACCCCTTGGGTTCAAATGGGATTGAAATATCTTGGTTAAAAAGTTTAGGTGGAAGGAGGTATATGGGTCATTTGGTCAACTTGGTTGACTTGGTCAACCAAGTTTATCTAGGGCCAGGAGTTGGGTCCCTTGATAACAAATTAGTCTTATGAGTCTAATGAATGAGGCATCAAAGCTTGG
>NW_021450451.1:0-565 GCF_001605985.2 Dendrobium catenatum
GAATGTGACTGATGTTGAAATTAAGCAGGCTATTTTTGGAGGCCCGTCTGCCTCTGCCCCTGGACCCGATGGCTTTTCTTTTGAATTCTACAAAGGTTCTTGGGAGATCATTGGCTTATATGCGATTAATGCTGTCAAAAATTATTTCTCTACTGGGCACCTGCCTAGAAGTGCCAAAGCCACAGCTATTGTTTAATTCCCAAGCACCCTCATGCTTCCAACATCTCAGACTATCGCCCTATCTCTCTTTGCAATGTCTTCTATAAGATCATTGCAAAGATCCTTGCCAATCGTCTGAAAGTTATGTTGCCCCATATCATCCACAAAAGCCAAGCGGGGTTCATTTGTAAGAGAATCTCTTATGATAATATCATCCTTGCCAATAAGATTCTTAAGGATTACAATGAGGCGGGTTCCAAGAAGTTTTTCTGCGCAAAGTTAGACATTAAGAAGGCATTTAACTCGGTCTCTTGGGAGTTTCTCATTGGAAGAATGAGGGAGAAAGGCTTTCCTAAAAAAATTATCTTCTGGATTAAGAACTATATTTCTGATGTACCCTATTCCA
>NW_021450452.1:0-279 GCF_001605985.2 Dendrobium catenatum
TCTGTGTCAGTTTGTAATCTTTTTCCTTTCTTGAGTATGTTATATTTGATGTGGTATCTGATGATTTGTAACTTGGAAGATTTTCTATTGTGCCTTAAAAGATTTCTATTTTTGGTAACATCGTCCGGGACGATATTTATATCGTCGTGGACGATCTGAAAAAAATAGAAATCCTAATTAGGGCATCTTCATTGAAGCAGTCATCTTTTTGCAAAACACAACGTCCTGGACGATTTGGTATTAGCCAGGACGATCAGCTCAATTCAGCAAGAATCTATC
>NW_021450453.1:0-292 GCF_001605985.2 Dendrobium catenatum
ACTCAAAATAAAACTCATGATCGTGGTCGTTGATCTCTGGCGTCTCTTGAAGGTACATGTGTTGAAATATCTGACGATGTCCTCATCAATCAATCTATTGACTCATTCATCCTCTTTGTATGTGACTAGATAGGCTTTGGTGGGCGAACAACATTGAAACTTATTTGTTATTATGATTCTATTGATAATGTGTTGGAAAACTTACAGGTATCATATGTTAGAGGATTGGCAATATCAAGTGCCTCGGCTATTTAGAGACTCTTCAGACAACTTAGCACACCCGAACTTAAAT
>NW_021450454.1:0-307 GCF_001605985.2 Dendrobium catenatum
AGTCACTTAGTACTAGTACAATACCTGAAGCAGAGGACTCCAAGGAGTGGATGTAGTTCAAGGTTGACCGAACCACTATAAAAATTTCTAGGGTGATTTTTCCTTTTTGCATTTAATTTTCTATGATTTTATTTTTTTTATTATCTGCAAGTTACATTTATAGGAAAATATTTAATTTTAAAAATCAATAGCAATAAGAATAGGTTCTTGGTTGTCTTTCAATTTTTGAAAAATTAGTATTTGTACATTTTTACAATAAATTAATTTTAAAAATATGGCATATGATACAAAGTAGTTATTCTTTTCC
>NW_021450455.1:0-347 GCF_001605985.2 Dendrobium catenatum
ATTAATAGCAAGTGCTCACTATGATTTACTTCTAATGTAAGTTTGTCTAGTCTATCAAAAGCTTCTTCTAGTTCAACAAGAGTGGTTTTAAAAGTTTCATGCACTTCAGTTAGTTCAATATGCTTCTTATTTAATGCATCATACTCATCAAGAAGTAGCATATGATCCCTATCTAAATCAGAATTTTCTTTAAACAACTTAGCATGCTGAAACTGTAAAGAACTAAATTCAACATTAAGCTTAGCATGCATCTTTTTTAACTTCCTATATTTTCAAAAATAAGTATTAATTCTTCATATGAAAGTTGACATACCTCATCTTGATCTAATTGATCAAGATTATCATTA
>NW_021450456.1:0-275 GCF_001605985.2 Dendrobium catenatum
CCTTACACGTAAGATGAAGGAGACATCACAAGTAATCTTGATGAAGTAAATAGAGAAATGGAGCAGTTGAAGGTTGGTTTGAAAAGTGAAATGAATAGTTTTAGCATAATTAACAGAATCAATTGCAACATGCGCAAACAACTTCTCTGCTCCTAACAAACTGAGCACTCAGCCACTACCAATACCCAACAAACAAAAGACATCTTAGCCCTACACTTGTAGCGCTGTTGTACTCCTATCTACCTATATATAGTAGCTAGAGACTGTGGCATTAT
>NW_021450457.1:0-260 GCF_001605985.2 Dendrobium catenatum
AAGCCAAGAGAAGAAGAAGACGACGCCTTCCCACCTCCACTTCAATGACGTATGGACGATCCCGAAGTTGATAGCAGATTCGTACTCGACGCCTACGGAGACACCCACATCGTTCGATCACCATTCTTTGACGTCGGGTTTGGTTTTGACAACAACGTTGATACTTGAACCGAATCCTCCCCACCCTTGTGGACGTCATCGACGATCAATTCTCGGATTACGTGTGGACCATCAACGGCCATCCATCCGTGCCACCTCCA
>NW_021450458.1:0-220 GCF_001605985.2 Dendrobium catenatum
TGGAATCATTTCAACTGGGAGTGGCCCTGTAGTTTTTTCCCCCTTTTTAGGGGTTTCAATGTAAAACTCTGGTGTCTCTTATGAACGTTTCACTCTCTCTTTTATCTGATTGTATGCTAGATCTTCGTACAAAGCTCAGATGTTAAACTTTATATTTCTCCATCACCGCAAATATTCCAGGAAGCAACAATACTAATCTAAAGATAACAAATAATTTTTA
>NW_021450459.1:0-1640 GCF_001605985.2 Dendrobium catenatum
TTGGCCACGTGATATTCTTCTGGATAATTCTCCATAATGATCTGATGGAGAGGTTGAGGGTCAACTGAAATTTTACCTTGTTGATTTGAATCTAGAATTCCTTCTGCCCTCGAGAATTGTAATAGAGCAGGTTCCAATACTCTTTGAGTCTAAACTCCTATGAATATAGGCATTTCCTCGTTGATGTTTGCCATTTCTTTGGCCAATTTAACTAGACAATCTGCTTTAGCATTCTGTCCTCTAGGAACTCGAGACATTTTGACATTTGGTACTTTTTTTAAAAGTTCGAGAGCTCTTCGGTGGTAATGGGCTAGTTCGACTTTACCAACATTGTAAATTCTAAGTACTTGATTTATTAGAAGTTGAGAATCACCAAAGATTTAGAGATGCTGGATTCTGACATCGATCGCAATCTCCACCCCTGCTAACAGAGCTTCGTACTCGGCTTCGTTATTGGTCCGAGGTTCAGTCAAATTGAATGAAAATCTCATTATACCTCCCTCCGGTGCTACGAAAATGAGGCCGATGCCGGCTCGGGCTCTTACAATATTTGGAGGTCAAACAGGTCTAATCGTTGATGCACCGTCGAAGTACATTTCCCAGAATGGTAGCCTTTCATTCTCCTTGACTTGCATAATCTGCTCATCGGGCAAATCATCATTTAGTGGAGAATCAGCCGGAATTGGGTGTGCAGCGAGGAAATCTGCCAAGGCCTGCCCTTTCACCGCCTTCTGTGGCATGTATATGATTTTAAACTGCAATAACAATACTGTCCACCTGGCTAGACGACCTGTCAATGCTGGTCTTATCATCAAGAACTTCAACGGATCGATCTTTGATATCAATGTGATTTTATGAGATAGCATATAGTGGCGGAGTTTCTGAACTGCAAAAATCAGCTCGAGGCAATGCTTTTCAATTGGGGAATAACGGCTTTCTTCTCCAATCAACCTTCGACTGATGTAGTAGAGTGCATTTTCTTTGCCTTCTTCATTATTCTGGGCCAGCAGTGCTCCGAGGGACTCTTCTAGTGCAGTTGTATACAGTATAAGAGGCTTCCACAGAATTGGCGCTGCGAGAATGGGCGGATTCAACAGATATCTCTTGATGCTATCAAACGCCTCCTGACATTCTGCATCCCATTTGAAACGAACATCCTTCTTCATTAGCTTTGAAAAGGGCTGACATCTTCCCGATAGATTTGATATGAATCTCCGAATGAAAGCCAGTTGTCCTTGCAACGAGCGAAGCTGTCGAAGGTTCCTTGGAGGTGGCATCTCCGTGATTGCCTTAATTTTGTTGGGGTCAATCTCTATTCCTCGATGACGAACAACATATCCCAGAAATTTATCGGAGGAAACCCCAAAAGCACATTTGAGAGGATTCATCTTCAGATCAAACTTTCTAATTCTCTCAAATAAGATTCTGAGATCTTTTAAGTGATTATTTTGGCCAAGACTTTTGACAACAAGGTCATCTACATAACACTCGACCTTCTGATGTATCAAATCATCAAATATGTGAGTCATCCCTCGCTGGTAGGTGGCACCAGCGTTCTTCAGGCCAAAGAGCATGACTGTGTAGTAGAAAATGCCGATGGGTATTCTGAACGATGTATGTTTTTCATCTTCGGGCGCCAT
>NW_021450460.1:0-310 GCF_001605985.2 Dendrobium catenatum
AATTAATATGCATATATGCTGACTCTCGACGGTCCCAAGCTTACTTCTTAAAATGTTAGATTTTTTATGTGAGCTTAACAATTTTAAATAATTTTGAGTAGAAATAGTTTTAATATTCATACAAGCTTTCGATCAAATCCAGGATAAAATAAAGATCAACATGCAAAAGAAAAGTCTAGAAAGGTATGTAATATCTACTACAGCAATATCTACTACACAATCAATCTAAATAAATAAATAAATTATTAAATAAAATAGCCATTAATATTATAACCAAGGGTCTGCAATTTAAAAGTGGTAGGATACTACT
>NW_021450461.1:0-1258 GCF_001605985.2 Dendrobium catenatum
TCGAATTTGAATTCACTTGTTGACCCGCGCAGCATCTCTAGACGTCACGTGTGTTCCAATAACACGCTCGCCGGGGCCCATGCGGGTTTGGGGACATTTTATAATTAAACCCTGTCGACTCCTTTTTACCTGCTAAAGAGGATCGGGTTTAAAATTTAATAACCCGCGCAGCATCCCTAGACGTCACATGTGTACCAATAACACGCTCGCCGGGGCCCTTGCAGGTGGAGATTGTATTTTCCCCTTTGGTGTACCTATGTGTATACAAATCATAGTGCACGTGCGGGGGTATTTTAAAAGTATTTGTAGACGCCTTCTGTCTGCTTGTAAGGAGGTTGCAGATCCGGTGGCGTGGCGTAGCAGCTTCTGAATTTAGTGGTTCGCTGCTTTGTACAGGTAGACTGTCGTACATTACTCGTGCCTTCTGCGAGTGGATCGTAGTGTACCAACTAATCTCCTGCCTTTGTTTGTACGGAGAGTTGCATTTGTTATAGACATGGTCCCTTTATTCGTGGTCAGCTCTCTTTACATATAAGTCTTCTAGAACTGATCGTAGGCTTTTGCATTTGCTACTGTTCCTCCATATTTTTTTTTTGTATATAGCATTTAGTGTAGATGATATATAGGTCTTTGACAGCATCATTGAAGTTTTCTACTTGTGGGGAGAGAACTGTATTGCTTGCATGACTGATTGTGGGCGAGTTTGAGAGACTTCAATGTATTCGTGGCATATTCCTAATAACCATCATGAGTCATCCCTTCCACTTGTAGTTTGGATATTGCATTTATGGAAGATTCCCATGATGAACTTTATAGACTTATTTATTTCATTGATGTGTTGTGTCCTGCTTGAAGGTGGTATGCCACATCTGTTTGTGTGCCCTTCAATACTTCAATCATGAGTATATTACCACGCACTTCTACTATCATCCATGGGTAACTCTTTATATGCAATAAAGCTCCTCTATAGCTTGGTGTGTTTGCTTGCAATAGTTCGAATGTTGTAGGTTCATTGTCTTCCACAATCATTCACAAGTATTCATAAGACTCCTATAGCTTCTTGTAAATGAATTGTTGTATGCGTAGTAGGTCTTTTGTTGTCACTAAAAGAGACCATAGTGTATGGGTAGAGCTCTTATCGATTCATTTTTTGCAAATAAGTTGTTTTATCTTTTAAGAACATCACATCATGTCATAATATTTGATTTTATCCATATTTCCTTTAAGTTCAACATCAAGTTCTGGCTTGAGTCCAAGC
>NW_021450462.1:0-277 GCF_001605985.2 Dendrobium catenatum
CCACAGATGGGATTTGATCGGCGTTCTGAGTTCCGATTTGAGAGTTCTGTTAGACCTGCCGGTTCAGAAGCAGGAAGACCGAGGATTGTTCCTCCTCGCACTGAGGGATTTTCTGGGAGAGGTGGTAGTTCTAGTTCTGTACCATGGAGACCATCTACTATTCAGAGGGAGCAGAGTAGTTATGTTGCTTCAGCTCCTGCTTCAGTTCAGCCACGAGTTTACAACCTGAGTCAGCAGGAAGCTCGCGATGCTCCGGATGTTGTGACAGGTACGGTTT
>NW_021450463.1:0-225 GCF_001605985.2 Dendrobium catenatum
TTTGTGCGGAAGATGATTATGGGTGGTATCATTTCTTGGTACTATGATTTTAATTTAGTCAATTCTCACATATACTTCAATATTATTCTGTACTTTATTTTCTTATTTTGTAGCTTCAGTGATTTTCAGGTGTAATTGCAAATAGCTGTGTAAGTTATTTTTTTAGAAAGATTGTTAAGATAGTTGCTATTGCATGCTTTACATTTTTGCAACTTATGAAGTTTT
>NW_021450464.1:0-210 GCF_001605985.2 Dendrobium catenatum
ACTACTTAAAAATATTATTTTATTATGTTTTAACTTCGGAAAATCGTATCTTCGTAGTTTTAAGTCGGATTTTGACGCGTAACCCCTCGTTCTTTTCAGAAAAGCGAGCTTCATGTTTTGAAACCATTTCCAGCCCTTGGTTTTGGCTGTTTTGACAGTTTTCTGTTTCAGAACACTATTTGGTTAGTTAATTATTATTTACTTAGTTAA
>NW_021450465.1:0-1019 GCF_001605985.2 Dendrobium catenatum
GCCCTCGAGGAACTTCCAGTAGCTTGTCGAACTCGTTTCCCACCAGCCATAGAAAGGAGTATGCATGAAAACACAAGAGGAGAAGGGATGAAAAGTGAAAAACATGGCTGGAACGACCAGAATTTAAAGAAAATGGCCATATTGTCCAGGCCAATCGAAGAATCGTCCAGAACAATATGGTATAATAATTACGTACAGGCCGATTGGTCAAAAAGGCTGTCCGATCGGCCGGGCCGATCAGATATCGGCCAGGACAATTAGACATAGGCAATCGTCTTGAGGAGTCAAGCTGGACGACCGTTAAAAAAGCTGATCGTCCGGGCCGATTAGGTGTTTTGTCCAGGATGATGCACAATAATTGATCGTACCGGTCGAAGTTAAAATGTTTTAAATCAGTGCCACGTATATCGTCCAGGACGAACAGTGGATCGTCCAGGACGATCTAGTGTATCGGCCAGGACGATGACCATAAAATGCATCAGCCAGAACGAAATAGGTTATCGGCCAGGACTATCATCATGATGGCAACATAGTTTGATCAGATCGTCTAGGACGATAATGGATCGTCCAGGACGAAGAGTTGTAGTGAGCACAGAGAAGTTCAGCAGATGAAAGTTTGAAGGGAATTTTCCCTATCATCTAGGACGATAAAAGTATCGGCCAGGACGATGTGACTAGATTTTGAAAAGACATTGAATGATGGTGATGATCAAAGCCCTCAAAAATAAAAAAAACAACAAAGTAGAAGAAAAGAAAACGTTCAACGATAAAAAGCTAAAAACAAACAATTTGAAAAGAAGCCAATATTTTTTTTTTAAATTCATATGAGAATGTCTCAAAAAATTTAAACTTTAGAGTTCTAAGAGATCAAGGAGTTTAACAAATCCCAATCAGAAGAAGGTAGAATATCCGATTCTTGTAACTCTAGATCGGACATCCTTTAGGGTACAAATTTTCTTTTAAAAAATAAAAGACCTAACTCAAAATACCTTAAAAGGATAAAAAGAAGATCCGTTCAA
>NW_021450466.1:0-278 GCF_001605985.2 Dendrobium catenatum
AAATAATATAAGCTCAAAATATTTTTCAAAAAAATATCCATAATATTTAAGGTGATCTTACAAATTAATTTTAATCACTTCACTACTTGCAAATAGAGTATTAAATTTACTCACTTTAAGATGATTTATATTTTAATAAAAATATGACTAATATTTTAATTAAAAATATTTTCTTAATAATTTAAACTTTAACTTATCAAATCAAAAAAATAATTAGATTTTAAATGTAAATCTATGCAACATTAAAGAAAATAAAAATATTTTCTTTGCTAACTTTA
>NW_021450467.1:0-433 GCF_001605985.2 Dendrobium catenatum
TCTTCAAGCTTTTCGGGTACAAGGGCGACTCGATGTAAAAAAAAGAATACCCCTTTGGCAGAAGGGAGAAAATGTTTAAACAAATTAGAATCAAACTTCTTGGTGTTCCAAAGTCTCTTTTTGGTTCTATAATTAAGAAGAGAACAGTTTGGGTGCCCACAAACACCGGAAAAAGCAAGTCCACTATATAGAATATCCTAAAAGGGAGTTCTTTTCAAATCAACAGTCTTTGACTCCAAAATCCAGAAAACTTCCCCGGTGAATGAGAAAGGGAGAGGGGGTCAACATCAAGACCAAATCGCCACCTGATCTGCAACATCTATGAAAGCAGACAGAAGGCGACCACAATCTATAATGCAACGCCACCGGATCTGCAACCTCTATACAAGCAGACAAAAGGCGTCTACAAATATTTCTAAATACCCCTGCACGT
>NW_021450468.1:0-302 GCF_001605985.2 Dendrobium catenatum
TTTGCATATATTTTCTTTCACATATATTGATAAATTTCCACATGCTCATAATAATTCGTTCTTTCCATTCATACAATTTCAATATTAATGCATGTATAGAATACAATCAATCATATGAATATAATTTAAACTTTTGAAATGAAAATAACTAGTAAAAATTTTCACAAGCATAATTACCCACTTTGAACTTTTCAGGCCTTCGGCGTAGGATACAGCCTCGAACCTCTCTCCAAATCTCTAATATCAATCAACAAAGTTTTCATGTACATGTTTTGTCAATGTAAAACTCAAGAATAGTTTTA
>NW_021450469.1:0-327 GCF_001605985.2 Dendrobium catenatum
AAACTTTATTAAAACCAACTTAAATAACCTAAGTATACTTGTTGAACCAAGTAATAAAGTCTCAGAGACGAGAGTCAATCTCATGAGACTGTGTTCTTATTAATTAAAATTAGCTAGTATTGTTTAATCTTAATGCATAATTTACTATACTGAATATAAAAATATATGTTTTTGAGTTTTATCCATATAATAAAAAAAACTTGCCAGAAAATTTTATACTAATGGAAATAAAATATTTTGGACGAATGAATGTTGAAAAATATAGTTTTCCTAATGAGACTTGTTGTGGATATGTTTTCATGGATTATGATTTTGATGATAGCAAAC
>NW_021450470.1:0-316 GCF_001605985.2 Dendrobium catenatum
ACTAAATTTAAACTTAATAAATGGAAATTTAGATCTACTAAAACGATTACAAGATTACCTCTTGCATATGTCTAGATTACTACCTAAATCATACAATAAATTACAAACTCTTGCAAATCTCTAGTGAGAATAAATAATCACAGAAAAATATTAAAGATTACCATCCAATCCTGGTTTTTCTTCAACTCACACGAAAACTAGGGCAGCCGGTGTGAGATCGACGATGGCAAGACAGCAGAGCTCGATCGAGAGAGAGGCGGCCAGTGTGGGGTCGGCGGTCGGAGAGAGTTCGTCGGCGGCAAGACAACATGCTCGA
>NW_021450471.1:0-234 GCF_001605985.2 Dendrobium catenatum
TCAAACTTTGATCCAACCCACTTGAGAATCCAAATTTTAACCTAGACTTTGATCCTACCTTTGATCTAGCTTTGACCATATCCATTCATTTACAATCATTACATGATTGTGAATGATTTGGATACTCCAATATTGATCATCCAAACTCAAAATCTAATCCAAATTCAGAAATCCAGACTCAAATTCAAAGTCTTAATGCCCTGTCCTAAAGACCTTTTTTCAAAGATTTTTCAA
>NW_021450472.1:0-387 GCF_001605985.2 Dendrobium catenatum
AAGTGCAGCAACTTTAGGGTGTCTGTCGTGTTGTTTGCAAGTCGTCGTTATAATTTTTTCTTTTTTTTTATTTGAAATATAAGATTTGTTCTTCCCTTTTCTCGTTCTTTTCTCATTTTAGTCGATAGAAGTCCGTCTTCTCCTTTGTGGGCGAAGGGTATAGGCTCCCTGTATCTTTTGCCCGCATCAAGACCCATCCTAAATCAAATCTATGTGCAACTCTCAAATGGAGCCGTAAGCCCTAAACTAAATCTAATTTTCGGGCAACTCCTAAACGGAGTCGTAAGCTGTCACGGCCCAGCCCGACTAGCCCGATAATATCGGGGCGGGAACAATCGGTCGTACGGAAAAGCATATAAAGCATAATCAAATCCATTATAAATTTAA
>NW_021450473.1:0-236 GCF_001605985.2 Dendrobium catenatum
TTCTTGGATTTGCAACTCATGAGTTGCATGTTCCTTCTCTCTTTTCTACAACTCAAAAGTTATAGGAAATCTCATCATTCTCCTAAACCCAAACTAGGAGTGCATTCCCCTCTTTGGACAACAAATGTCCAAAGAACCCTCTTTGATTTGCAATCTCCAATTGCATCTCTCTACAAACCAAAATCATAGAGAATTTTCTCTCCTATAACTCAAAGGTTGTAGGAAGATATTTGCAT
>NW_021450474.1:0-321 GCF_001605985.2 Dendrobium catenatum
CTTTCCTGTGATACATGATAATATTACATTCCAAATTCTAAAAAATTATCTACACCTTCAATATAATCAGTACTCCATTTTGCTTTTGACATCCAACTCTTATCCATCAAGCCTATAAAGCACTCGAAAAATACACATTTTATAAGCATACACAAAATAATAGATGAACAATATAGTTTTATTTCATTACTTAATATACAATCTATTATACATGCCTTGTGGACCTATTTATAACCTAAAATGAAAGCTAGAGAGAGATCATAAGAAGTTATAATTAAATACTATACTAAATTCAGTCACATGGAATTTTTCCTTCAAATA
>NW_021450475.1:0-333 GCF_001605985.2 Dendrobium catenatum
TTAAGGTCTTTGGACTCAGTGATAGCAGTTATCTTAGAATTATAGGAACTAGGTAGGCATCTAAGAATTTTATTCTCTTTCTCAAAATTTGAAATTTCTCTACCTAATGCAAGCAAGGATGTCACAATTTGGGTGAACCTAGTGTACATGTCAGAAATTGTTTTGCTAGATTTCATACTGAATAATTCATAATCATGTAGTAAAATGTTAAGCCTAGACTATTTTACTTCGTTTGTTCCTTCGTATGTAATGCACAGTCTATTACAAATCTCCTTACCATAAACACAGGTAGATACTTGTTGGTGGAATTTTGAAAACATATTTTGAAAAGAT
>NW_021450476.1:0-237 GCF_001605985.2 Dendrobium catenatum
TCAGTGCATGAAGTACATTAAGGATGGAGAAGAGTTTAGGATCTCTGGTGACATCCAACCTTTTGCAGTGCACGAAGCCACAATTTATGAAGATGCGAAGTATTTCATTCCAAAGAAGCTAAAACCATCGAGCTCTCTTGAGGTCCAGTTGTCGAGTACTAAAACTACAAAGCGACCAAAACAAGAAGGTGAAAAGAAGCTGGTTGGGAGAAAGAAGGCAACGCCAACTCTTTCCAA
>NW_021450477.1:0-248 GCF_001605985.2 Dendrobium catenatum
TGCTGGTAGACTAGCGGGCAAATTTTTAAAATAAATACGGTTAATAATATAATTAGCAATTAAACCGATAAAAAAATTAAATTTACAACTAAGCAAAGTCGCCCATTGAATGGGCGACTTACCAAGTTCTAAAAATATTAAAAAAAAGGATTTCAGGAGAGATAATGCAGGAGAGAGAAATTAACTAAAAAGTATATAAGAAATATAAGAAAACTAAAGTATGAGAGATATTCATGTATGTTAGAAGT
>NW_021450478.1:0-254 GCF_001605985.2 Dendrobium catenatum
CTATTGACTGGAAAGTGCTCTATTGATGATTTCCCTATTGTAACATTGTACGTCGTCATTATTGAATTGTCCTCGCTGCTGTAGTGTCATTGAATATTGTATATTGATATCGAGTAAATTGTATTGAATAATTGGATTGACTGATTTGCAAGAGTACGTTTTGACACGAGTCCCTTATTGAATTAATTGATGCTATTGATTGCTATTAATTGATACAGACATCTTATTGATTGGACAAATGATATAGATACATT
>NW_021450479.1:0-218 GCF_001605985.2 Dendrobium catenatum
TCAGTAGGATAAAGTGAAAACTCAACAACCCCCCAACGCACATGTGCGTGGTGCTGTGAGAAAAACAGAGAGGTAAGTAATTCATCATCTAAGAAATCTCAATCTTATATCTTAGTTACCACATGGTAGAGGACAAATCGTCGTGGCCATGAGTATTTAAAATACAAGTGAAATTTTCTTTGGTTAATTGAAATCATGCAACATGAAGTAATCGATTG
>NW_021450480.1:0-306 GCF_001605985.2 Dendrobium catenatum
TGTGGACACCTCTCAATCATGTGATCACCATAGGAAAGCCCAGGTAGGTCCCAGTGACCTCATAAAAAAAATGAGATCAACAATTGTCTCTATTAATATGGAGATGGTTAACATGAAGTGTTGTGTTAACACCACTGTGGATAATGATTCTTTTAGTGGAATGCCTGATGACGTTGTTGGACATGTTATTCCCACATCTTCCTTGTTAATTTCTGAAGGAATGGTTGATATCCCTGTTTCTATTATTTTTAATGAGGATTTGAAAGCCTAGTTGGATTTGTCTTTTCATGATTCTAGTGTGATCCA
>NW_021450481.1:0-262 GCF_001605985.2 Dendrobium catenatum
TGCATCCTTCTATTCTTTCACTCCTAACTACAAAAAGAAAAAAAAAACAAAAATACATAAAATGAAAAACCTAAAAAATCTTGATCTACCTCACTTCATTGAATCCTAACCCCTTTCTAAACACATGTGAAAACCACGAAGTGTGCTAACATCTTAGTAGATCATCAAAACCTACAACTAAATTTAATGCAAGGAAATATAAGTAGTATGCATGTAATCACTCAATCCATATCAATGCAAACATATACTATAAAATCTATAA
>NW_021450482.1:0-322 GCF_001605985.2 Dendrobium catenatum
GTGCCCGATCAAGTTAATTTTCGCATGACGTATCAAGAGTATATTTCATATTTATTGTTGTGTCAGATTTCTCACCTCCTATAAGTTTTTTCTGTGTGTACTAAAATACATACTCTATAGACATAAATTTTCTAGCACATAGGGGTGTCAAAATAGGTCTGTGAGTCGGGTTCAAGTTAAATCCGGTTTGATCCGGGTTTAAACAGGTTGATCCTAACCCGACCTGTTTTTTCAAACGGGTCAGGATTGTCAACCAGGGCCCGACCCGTGCGAGCTAGTGGGTTGACCTGACATGACCTGCCAACCGTTTTTTTTTTTCCCG
>NW_021450483.1:0-268 GCF_001605985.2 Dendrobium catenatum
ATTTTAATTTTTTTTTTTAAATTTAATAATATTTTTAATTTTTTTTTTCAAATCAAAGCATGAAATTTTTAAAAAACTATATCAAGAAAATACTTAAATAGAATTTGTGTGCATCAAATTTTTTATGAAATATGCATAGCTGATGCTGTTGCTGCTCCCCTTCTCACTCTCGCCGGTGCAAAGAAAATCCCTCCCATACAACCGTAGAACTCCAAGCGCCTCCGGCCTCGGCTGCCCAACCTCAATAGTTCCGTCGAGCATCATTTAG
>NW_021450484.1:0-209 GCF_001605985.2 Dendrobium catenatum
ATCATCCCATGTATGGGTGTTCCCTCTTACACATACGTCTGAATTTTTTGTCTTCCTACCTTCACACTAATTTTTTGTTTGAAATTTATAACCATTGACCTCAAATATTTGATAACATTTTACTAATCTATTTGGTTCCCAAGCTAACTCAGATAACCTTGAATACTGCGAGCTGTCTTCAGTGTGTACCTTTAAATGTACAAGATGTT
>NW_021450485.1:0-312 GCF_001605985.2 Dendrobium catenatum
GAAGGCGTCAACAAAGTCTAAAATAAATACCCCTGCATGTGCACTATAAATTGTATACACATAGGTACACTAAAGGGGAAAGTATAATCTCAACCCGCATGATCCCCGACGAGCGTGTTATTGGTACACACGTGACGTCTAGGGATGCTACGCGGGTTATTAAACTTGAACCCGATGCTTCTAAGTAGATGAAAGGACTTGACAGGGTTCAATTATAAAATGCCCCCAAACACCCGCAAGGGCCCCGGCGAGCATGTTGTAGAAACACATGTGATGTCTAGGGATGCTGCGCGGGTCAATAAGTGAATTCAA
>NW_021450486.1:0-219 GCF_001605985.2 Dendrobium catenatum
GCCGTCGGGTAGGGTGAGGGAAGATGTGGAGATGAGGGAACAAGTAAAATAAAAGAAGAAAACCACGAGTCGAGGACTCTTCCAACGACTGGTGGGCCTTGCGATTTGCTCCTCTTGAGCTCTCACTCTTCTCTAGCTATCATGCAAGAAGAAGAAGAAAAAAAAAACACAAATTTCATTCAAAATATTCATTAAACTCAAAATGATACAAGAGACCAC
>NW_021450487.1:0-279 GCF_001605985.2 Dendrobium catenatum
CCCCTTAACTTAGTGGGTAGGATAACCCCGAATCTTCTAAAATTCGTTAACTCAACTTAAACTTCATAGGATACTACCTTACGGATTAAAACTAACCAAACAACTAAATTAACTGAAATGGTCCCCAATTCATTAATATTTAAATCTTAACTAAAACTCCCTTCATACCCTCTAACTAACCTTGATACAAAATAACTTGAACTAATTACATGATATAGGACATATCCAAAGCCACATAAGCCTACTACACACACTTAAAATTTTTTGCTAGGGCACCAC
>NW_021450488.1:0-288 GCF_001605985.2 Dendrobium catenatum
TCCCCTTGCATGAGTCTTGCGAGAGCTTGAGAGATTGGAGTGAGATCCCTAGGAGAGGGAGAATTGTACAACACCCACCAACCTAGACGAGTCGGGTTCGTGGTTCTACCTTCTCTACCTTTTCTCCCCCTCTTTCCTCCCTCAACTAGCTGCCAGCCTAGGGTTCCTCCCCATCTTCTTAAGCCGCCGACCACCATACAAATTCCCCCTCTCCATTGGTTAAGCACAACTCCTTTTTTCCCCCCTTCTCCCCACATTCCCACCCACGGTTTCCACCCAAACCGCTAG
>NW_021450489.1:0-298 GCF_001605985.2 Dendrobium catenatum
TACCGGTTATAACCGCTGCGAAAGCAAGCGTTTCGCAAATGCTACCCATCGATCCTAAAATCGCTACTGAATGTCATTGCAGCGCATAGAAATTACAGCGTATCTGTAGCGATTTTAAAACCGTTGCAAAGTATTTTGTGGATGTTAAAACCGTCTAAATAGGTCAAAATTTATGCTGCGATTACCTTATTTTTTGATAGTAGAATGGCTGTGCCTTCAATTTTTTTTAATTATAATTTCATAACGTAAACTTTTCGAGACCCAATGTGGGTCTCCGAAAGGATTCCGCTCGTGTGGT
>NW_021450490.1:0-40600 GCF_001605985.2 Dendrobium catenatum
AAAAGGCATTGTATGGATTGAAATAGGAACCTAGGGTTTGGTATGAGAGGTTGAGAATCTTCTTACTGAGAGATCTTTCGAAAAAGAAAGTGTGGACACAACTCTCATTTTAAAGAAATTAGGATAAGATATACTCATTGTATAAATTTATATTGATGACATCATATTTGGATCAACTGATAAAAATCTTTGTGATGATTTTTTTAAAATAATGAGTAGTGAATTTAAGATGAACCTAATTGGAGATTTGAATTTCTTTTTAGGTTTTAGCATTAAGCAGTTTGAGGAAGGAACATTTCTTAGTCAGTCGAAGTATGTTAAGGACATCCTAAAAAAGTATGAGATGGACAATGTTAAACCTATTAGTACACCTATGAGTTTCTCAGTTTAGTTGGATTAGGATCCTAAGGGAAAATCTATTGATCAAAAGAAATTTAGTAGAATTATTAGATCATTGCTTTACTTGATAGCTAGCCGACCCGATATTATATTTAGTATTTATTTGTGTGCTATATTTTAATCGGATTTAAAAGAATCACATTTGATAGCAGTAAAAAGAATTTTGAGATATCTCTTAGGAACTCAAAACTTAGGGATTTGGTATCCTAAGTTTATCTCTTCATTTGAAATAATTGGATATTCAGATTTGGACTTTACAGGTTGTAGGGTTAATAGAAAAAGTACTTCTAGAACATGTCAATTCATTATAAATTCTTTAGTCTCTTGGTCCAGTAGAAAATAGAATTCAGTGGCCCTATCTACTGCTGAAGTTGAATACATTGTATTAGGAAGCTGTGTGGCACAATTACTTTGGTTGAAATAATAGTTAATTAAGTTAGGATTAGCAATAGACACAATTCCCATTTATTGTGATAACACTAGTGCCATTTGTATCTCTAAAAATCCTATTCAACATTCAAGGACCAAACATATAGACATCAGGCATCAATTCATAAGGGATTATGTATCCAAAGGGAAAATTAAACTTAATCACGTTTCAATTGAAAATCAACTTGTAGACATTTTTATTAAACCATTAGCCTTTGATACTTTCAATACATTAAGAACAAGGCTTTGTGTGATTGAAATGAATGCTTAATTGAATATTTCTGCAACATTGATGTGTGTTTTTTTAGAGTGTTTTTTAGTTTTATGATTTTTTCATATGTGTTTTTCTTCAAATTTTGTTAGATCTTTGCTTTACTTGACAACTAACCAACCTGTTATTATATTTAGTGTTTCTTTCTATGCTAGATTTCAATTGAATCCAAAAGAATCACATTTGATAGCAGTGAAAAGGATTTTTAGATATCTCTTAGGAGCTCTAAACTTAGGGATTTGGTATCCTAAGTTTAACTCTTCATTTGAAATAATTGAATATTCGGATTCAAACTTTGTAGGTTGTAACGTTAATAAAAATAGTACTTCCGGAACATGTCAATTCATTAGAAATTCTTTAGTCTCTTGGTCCAGTAGAAAATGAAATTTAGTATCCCTTTCTACTACTGAAGCTGAATACATTGCATTAAGAAGCTATGTGGCATAAGTACTTTGGTTGAAACAACATTTAATTGATTTAGGATTAATCATAGGCATAATTCCCAATCGTTATAATAACACTAGGGCCATTTGTATCTCTAAAAATCCTATTCAACATTCAAGGATCAAATATATTGATATCAGGCATCATTTCATATGGGATCATGCATCCAAAGGGGAAATTGAACTTAATCATGTTTTAATGGAAAATCAACTTGCAGACATTTTTACTAAACCATTAGCCTTTGATACTATCAGTACATTAAGAACAAGGCTTAGTGTGATTGAATTGAATGCTTAATTAAATGTTTCTACAACATTGATGTCTATTTTGTTAGAGTGTTTTATAGTTTTATGAATTTTTGAATGTGTTTTTCTTCAGGTTTTGTTGGATATTTGATTTACTTGATAGCTAGTTGACCCGATATTATGTTTAGTATTTATTTGTGTGCTAGATTTCAATTGAATAAAAAAGAACCACATTTGACAGCAGCGAAAAAGATTTTGAGATATCTCCTAGGAGCTCAGAACTTAGGGATTTTGTATCCTAAGTTTAGCTCTTCATTTGAAATAATTAGATATTCAGATTCAAATTTTGTAGGTTGTAGGGTTAATAGAAAGAGTACTTCTGTAATATATAAATTCATTGGAAGTTCTTTAATCTCTTGGTCCAATAGAAAATAGAATTCAATAGCCCTATCTACTGCTAAAGCTGAATATATTATATTAGGAAGCTGTGTGACATAAGTACTTTAGTTGAAATAACATTTATTTATTAAGGATTAATAATAGGCACAATTCTCATTTATTGTGATAACACTAGTGCTATTTGTATCTTTAAAAATCATATTCAACATTCAAGGACCAAACATATAGATAATAGGCAACATTTCATAAGGGGTCATATATCCAAAGGGGAAATTGAACTTAATCATGTTTTAACAGAAAATCAACTTGCAGGCATTTTTACTAAACCATTAGCCTTTGATACTTTCAGTGCATTAAGAACAAGGCTTGGTGTGATTGAATTGAATGCTTAATTAAATGTTTTTGTAATTTTGATGTGTGTTTTGTTCGAGTGTTTTCTAGTTTTATGATTTTTTGTATGTATTTTTCTTTAGTTTTTATTGGATCTTTGCTTTACTTAATAGCTAGCCGACCCGATATTATGTTTAGTGTTTATTTGCGTGCTAGATTTCAATCAGATCCAAAAGAATCACATTTGACAGTAATTAAAAGAATTTTGAGACATCTCTTAGGAGCTCAGAACTTAGGGATTTGGTATCCTAAGTTTAGCTCTTCATTTGAAATAACTGTATATTCAGATTCGGACTTTATAGGTTATAGGGTTAATAGAAAGAGTACTTCTGGAACATGTCAATTCATTGGAAATTCTTTAGTCTCTTGGTCCAATAGAAACTAAAATTTAGTATCCCTATCTATAACTAAAGTTGAATATATTACATTTTGAAGCTGTGTGGCACAAGTACTTTGGTTGAAAAAATAGTTAATTGATTTAGGATTAACAATAGGAATAATTCCTAATTATTGTGATAATATTAGTGTCATTTGTATCTCTAAAAATCATATTCAACATTCAAGGACCAAACATATAGACATCAAGCATCATTTCATAAAGGATCATATATCCAAAGGGGAAATTGAACTTAATCATGTTTCAATAGAAAATTAACTTGCAGACATTCTTATTAAACCATTAGCCTTTGATACTTTCAGTATATTAAGAACAAGGTCTGGTGTTATTGAATTGAATGCCTAATTAAATGTTTCTGCAACATTGATCTGTGTTTTGTTATAGTGTTTTCTAGTTTTGTGATTTTTCGTATGTGTTTTTCTTCTATTTTTATTGGATCTTTGCTTTACTTGACAGCTAGCCAACCCGATATTATGTTTAGTATTTATTTTTATGCTATATTTTAATCATATCCAAAAGAATCATATTTGATAGTAGTAAAAAGGATTTTGAGATATCTCTTAGGAGCTCAGAACTTAGGGATTTGGTATCCTAAGTTTAGCTATTCATTTGAAATAATTGGATATTCATATTCAGACTTTGTAGGTTGTAGGGTTAATAGAATGAGTACTTCTACAACATGTCAATTTATTAGAAATTCTTTAGTCTCTTGGTCTAGTAGAAAATAGAATTCAGTAGCCCTATCTACTGTTGAAGCTCAATACATTGTATTAGGAAGCTGTGTGGCACAAGTACTTTAGTTGAAACAATAGTTAATTGATTTAGGATTAACAATAGGCATAATTCCCATTTATTATGATAACACTAGTGCCATTTGTATCTCTAAAAATCCTATTTAACATTCAAGGACAAAACATATAGACATCTGGCTTCATTTCATAAGAGATCATGTATGCAAAGGGGAAATTGAACTTAATCATGTTTCAATAAAAATCAACTTGCAGACATTTTTACTAAACCATTAGCCTTTGATACTTTTAATATATTAAGAACAAGGTTTGGTGTGATTGAATTGAATGCTTAATTAAATGTTTCTGTAATAATGATGTGCATTTTATTAGATTGTTTTCTAGTTTTGTGATTTTTTGTATGTGTTTTTCTTCAATTTTTGTTGGATATTTGCTTTACTTGATAGCTAGCTGACTCGATATTATGTTTAGTGTTTGTTTGTGTGCTAGATTTTAATTGGATCCAAAAGAATCACATTTGACAACAGTGAACAGGATTTTGAGATTTCTCTTAGGAGCTCAAACTTAGGGATTTGGTATCCTAAGTTTAGCTCTTCATTTAAAATAATTGGATATTCAGATTTGGACATTGTAGGTTTTAGGGTTAATAGAAGTAGTACATCTGGTTTATATCAATTCATTGGAAATTCTTTAGTCTCTTGGTCTAGTAGAAAATAAATTTCAGTAGCCCTACCTACTGCTGAAGCTGAGTACATTACATTAGGAAGCTGTGTAGCATAAGTACTTTGGTTGAAATAACAGTTAATTGATTTAGGATTAACAATAGGCATAATTCCCATTTATTGTGATAACACTAGTGCCATTTATATTTCTAAAAATCCTATTCAACATTCAAAAACCAAATATATAGAGATCAGACATCATTTCATAAGGTATCATATATCCAAAGGGGAAATTGAACTTAATCATGTTTCAATAGAAAATTAACTTGCAGACATTCTTATTAAACCATTAGCCTTTGATACTTTCAGTATATTAAGAACAAGGTCTGGTGTTATTGAATTGAATGCCTAATTAAATGTTTCTGCAACATTGATCTGTGTTTTGTTATAGTGTTTTCTAGTTTTGTGATTTTTCGTATGTGTTTTTCTTCTATTTTTGTTGGATCTTTGGTTTACTTGACAGCTAGCCAACCCGATATTATGTTTAGTGTTTATTTGTGTGCAATATTTTAGTCAGATCCAAAAGAATCATATTTGATAGTAGTAAAAAGGATTTTGAGATATCTCTTAGGAGCTCAGAACTTAGGGATTTAGTATCCTAAGTTCAGCTCTTCAATTGAAATAATTAGATATTTAGATTCATACTTTGCAGTTTGTAGGGTTAATAGAAAGAGTACATCTGGAGCATGTCAATTTATAGGAAATTCTTGAGTTTCTTGGTCCAGTAGAAAATAGAATTCCATAGCCCTATTTACTACTGAAGTTGAACACATTTCCTTAGGAAGTTGTGTGCATAAGTTCTTTGGTTGAAATAACAGTTGATTGATTTAGGATTTATAATAAGGATAATTCCAATTAATTGTGATAACACTAGTGTCATTTGTATTTCAAAAAATCATATTCAACATTCTAGAACCAAACATATAGACATAAGGCATCATTTCATATGGGACCATGTATCCAAATGAGAGATTAAATTAAAACATGTTTCAACATAAAATCAACTTCCAGATATTTTTACAAAACCACTAGTCTTTGATACTTTTAGCACAATAAGAAAAATGCTTGGTGTGATTTATCTTAATGCATAATTAAAATTTTCTGCAAACTTGATATCTGTCTTTGTGTGTTTTCTATTTTTGAATTTAATGTTCTTGTTTGTGTTTGTGATTTTTATTTCTGTTTTTATGTTTTGTGTGTTTTTGAAATGTCTTCACATCGGATTTCCTATTTCTGATTGATCGTGCAAATTTTTTTAAGTGCTATAATCGTTATGTACAAAATTATTTTTGTTATGTACAAATTATATAGCATTTTGATCATTATTTTGAACTGATTGAGTAATGTTTTCATTTTTAATACATATCATACTGTACAATATTTATATCAATGCAGACGATTTGTATTACTTCATCTGTACGCATGTAGATGGTTATATGAGCAGAATCGATTAATTTAATCAAAGCACTGATCAAATTTACTCTCTAGTCGGTCAAAGTGCTGGACCATCTCCTGCAAGTCAGCTCCATGGGTAGGCACAGGTGCAGGTGCAGGTGCACCCCCTTCTCCATTAGAATCCTCACTTATATCATCCCACCTAAAGAGTACTCAAAATGAAGCATCAATGAAATAGATAGGCAATTCAAGTTGTGGCTCAGGATGAACAAGATTATAGTTCTTCTCAAGGATATAGTATTGAAACTTGTTAAGTATGAATTAGGTTGTTAGACCTAAGCTTATGTCCCAACTACTAACCAAGAGGGGGGTGAATTGGTAATTTAAAAATTCTCCTCTTTATTGAAATTTAAAAGTTTAAAAATGATGAAATCTTTTTAGTAATTTTAAAAACAATTTTTCAATCACAGATAATAACAAGACTGAAAAATAAAAAATAGTCAAAAGTAAAAGACACAAGATTTATAGTGCTTTGGTCAAACACGTCTTACATCCACTCCCTGAAATCTCCCACTTCAGGTATTGCACTATTACCACTAATGTCTCTCATTTAGCCCCCATAGCAAGGTGGAGAAGCCTTCACAAAAATTCTCTTCCACTACTACCTGGTGTGGTAGAGAACTGTCATCCTTCTACACCCTCCAAGTGTCGGCAGAGAACCTTCCGCTATTTACACTCACTAAGTGTAGGCAGAGAACCTTCCACTGTTCACACTCTCCAAGTGTAGGCAGAGAACCTTCGGCTCTTTACACTCCTCGAGTGTCAACAGAGAACCAAATCTCCTTGAAAGATCTTCTCGTAAGAAATCTAGAATGACAAGAGAAAAAAAGTAAAGAAATCACAAAGAACACACAGAGATCTTTACCTTTGAGTAACCAAGTGAACCTTCACGCTCCAATAGTAAGAAATCTTGTTCAAACACTCTCTCTCACTCTCTCCTTTTAAATCCCTTTAATATTCATGAAAACCAAGTGACAAAAAGATTTCATGACAGTCTTAAGTGGACCTTGTATAGAAAAGACAAAAAACTATCCAATAACTGTAATTTTTAATTTTTGAGCGTCCACGATCGTCTCGTACGTACGAACAATATAAAAATTATTGCGTACAAACTCAATGTAAATTGGTACAAACTTCCTTCATACCCAATCATCATCATGTATAAACATGGTTTATCCGGTACGAACTATTATTTACAAGCTTTTAAAATAGAGAAGATCGTCCTAGTTTTACAGACTGGACAGTAGAAGAACGTGACTTAACATAACTAAACGCTAAATGCTTGAATAATTTCTTTTGTGCTTTAAAATCAGAAGACTACATGTGAGTTTCCACTTGCAAAAGTGGAAATGACATATGGGATAGACTTTGTATAACATATGAGGGGACTAAAGAGGTTAAGCAATCTAGACTTAATATCTTATTGCATGATTATGAATTATTTTGCATGAAACCTAATGAATCAATTTCTGATATGTACATAAGATTCACTCAAATAGTCACATATTTGCATGCACTTGGTAGGGAACTAACGAATGCTAAAATGGTTAATAAGATTTTTCTGTTTGCCTACTGCATATGATGTTAAAATTACTGCAATTACAGAATCTAAAGATTTAAACATTTACTCTATTGACAATCTTCTTGGTTCACTAATTGCTTACGAGCAAGGAGTTAGCCAAAGAAAGATTGATGCAGGTGAACCACAAAAGGAAAAGAATATAGCTCTAAAAGAGGAAGAGTCTGAGAGTGAACACTCACAGCCTGAGGATGAAGATGAAATTGCATTAATGACTTGATAATTCAGAAGCTTTCTGAAGAGGAAGTAGAAGAGACGCCACGAATGGAATAAAGGTAAATTTAATAGAAATGGAAAGGTTTCAAATGATGTGATTTGCTATGAGTGCAAGAAACCTGGTCATATCAAGACTGATTGCCTAAAACCCAACGCACTCCTAGCAAGGAGAAGGTAGAGGAGAAATCAATTATAAAGAAGGGAAAGAAGAAGTTCAAAGAGCTTTATGGGCAGACTCAGCTTCAGATTCATCAGAGACTGAAAAGGAAGAAGAAGTCACTAATCTTTGCTTAATGGCTGATAGTCTTGATCAATTAGATCAAGAAGAGGTATGTGACTTAACTTATGATGAATTATTTGAAGTTTCTGAACACATGCATGATGCATATAAGAAAATGAAGAAAATGCATGCTAGTCTAAGTTTAAAATTTGAAGAACTTCAAAAGGAACATGAAATCCTTAGGAAAGATCATACTTTAATAGATAACAACCACATGAAACTACTCGATGAGTTTGATGACTTGAATAAAAATCATGAGAATTTAAAATCATCCTATACTAATCTTGAAAAAGGATTTAAAAACTTTAAGGATGAGTCGAAGAGCAAAATATTTTGAATTAATTATACAAATCGAATCTTAGAAGATATGAATGTATTTTATAAGTTGAAGATAAAAGCTCTCGAGGATAATATGATACCCCCCAGACTTGAAGATTTTACTAATCCTATTTTGTATCCTAAATTTATGCAATCCCTAAATACACAGAAAAATGGTAGAAGACTTAGGAATCCTTTTCCAAAAGTCAAATGTAATAATTATGGATTGCTTGGACATATAGCTCACACCTGTACTTTGAAGATGAAAACTAATTTGATGTGGAGACCTAAGATGCATAAACCTTGACATATCATACATGCATTTGATTATAAAATGTCAAAAGGAGAACCCAAACTTGTTTGGGTTACCAGGTCTAACATTTGATAATTTTGCTGGGTCACTCTCACACACTTGGAGATAAGAGCATATGGTACCTGGACAGCGGATGTTCAAAACATATGATTGGAGATACTACTAAATTCATAACGCTGGAAGCTAGGAGTGGAGGCAAGGTTACACTTGGAGATAATACCACAAAGAAGGTGGTTGGATCAGGTATGATTGGAAATCTTAAGAACTTTTTTATAGACAATGTGTTATTGGTTGAAGGCATAAAGCATAATTTATTAAGTATAAGTCAGCTATATGATAAGGGTTATTGTGTAAAATTTTTTCCTACTAGCTGCATATTAAGCCTAAATGGAAAAGATGTTTTGAATGAAAAAGGGTAAACAATGTTTATATGCTAGATTTGAACTGCATTCAATGTCCTACTGCTTTTTGTTTAAAAATAGTTTCTGATGAGTCATGGCTTTGGCATATGAGACTTTGTTATTCTAGCATAAAAACCTTAGGAGAATTATCCAAAAAAACTTAGTGAGAAGAATACCTAAACTAACTTTACTAAGGACCACCTTTATGATGCATGTCAACTAGGAAAGCAATTGAAATCCTCTTTTCAGTCCAATAAGGATCTTAGAACTACTAAATCATTGGAAATTTTACATATGGATCTTTTTGGACCTGTTGGAATTGTGAGTCTAGAAGGGAAGGTATACAATTTTGTGATTGTAGATGATTACTCAAGATTCACATGGGTTAGATTTCTATTTCATAAAAGTGAATTATTTGAGGAATTTAGAAATTTTTTGACTTGGATATAAAAAGAACTTGGGTGTGAAATCATGACTAAACAAAGTGATCATGGAGGAGAATTTGAAAATAAAAAATTTGAGAATTTTTGTAAAGAAAAAGGAATTGATCATAATTTTTTTGCACCTAGAACCCTTAGCAGAATGGGGTAGTCGAAAGGAAAAACAGAACATTAATAGAAGCCTCCCGAGCAATGTTGGCAGAATACTCATTTCCTAAATATTTTTGTGCTGAGGCTATTAGCACTGCATGTTATGTTCTGAATAGGGTGAATGTAAGATCTAAATTAAATAAAACACCCTATGAGTTTCTAAAAGGAAGAACACCTAATTTGTCTCATTTGTATGTTTTTGGTTGCAAGGTATTCATTCATAATATTGGAAAATCTTCCATAGGAAAATTTGATCCAAAATCAGATGAAGAAATTTTTGTTGGATACTCAAGTGTTGAAAAATCTTATAGGGAATTCAATAAAAGAACTTTGGTAATTGAGGAGACCACCCATGTTATTTTTTATGAATCTAAAAATTTGGAAGAGCCAAATGTTGTAGAAGATGAGATTGAGGATAACTCCTAAAAGATTGATAAAAAAAAATTGGAAGAAAATGTAGAAGAAAATTTGGAGATAGAAAACCCTTTGCCTAAAGATTTGAGATTTTCTAAAAACCACCCAAGGGAATTAATTATAGGTGAACCTAGTGAGGGTGTAAGGACTAGACGTGGATTAAACAAGGAAGTCATTCATTCAGCCTTCATTTCAACTATAGAACCCACAAATATTGATCAAGCACTTTCGGATGAATTTTGGATTTTGTCCATGCAAGAAGAGTTGAATCAATTTGTAAGAAATAAAGTGTGGGAATTAACTACAATGCCAAAGGATCAAAGTGTAGTTGGAACTAAGTGGGTATTCAAAAATAAAATGAATGAATTAGGAGTGGTCATTAGAAATAAGGCTAGATTAGTTGCTAAGGGGTATAATCAGATTCAAGAGATTGATTTTGATGAGACTTTTGCCCCTGTAGCTAGATTTGAAGAAATTAGGATTTTGCTAGCCTTTGCCTGTTTTATAGGATTTAAATTATTTCAAATGATGTGAAAAGTGCCTTTTAAAATGGGATAATTGAAGAGGATATTTTTGTAGAACAACCTCCAGGTTTTGAAAATTCTAAATACCCAAATCATATTTTCAAGTTGAAAAAGGCATTATATGGATTAAAACAGGCACCTAGGGCTTGGTATGAGAGATTGAGCACCTTTCTACTTGAAAGATCATTTGAAAAAGGAAGCGTGGATACAACTCTCTTTTTAAAGAAATATGGAAAGGATATACTCATTGTTCAAATTTATGTGGATGATATCATTTTTGGATCTTCAAATAAAAATCTTTGTGATGATTTTTCTAAAACAATGAGTAGTGAATTTGAAATGAGTCTAATGGGAGACTTAAGCTACTTTCTAGGCTTTAGCATTAAGCAAATTGAGAAGGGCACATTTCTTAGTCAATCTAAATATGTTAAGGACATCCTCAAAAAGTATAAAATGGACAATGCTAAACCTGTTAGTACACCAATGAGTTCCTCAGTTCAGTTGGATAAGGACCCTAAGGGAAAATCTGTTGATCAAAAAAAAATTTAGAGGGATAATTGGATATTTACTTTACTTGACTGCTAGCTAATCTGATATCTTGTTTAGTGTTTGCTTGTGTGCTAGATTTCAATCAGATCCAAAAGAAACATATTTGACAGCAGTGAAAAAGATTTTAAGATATTTGTTAGGAACTCAGAACTTAGAAATTTGGTATCCTAAGTTTAGCTCTTCATTTGAAATTATTGGTTATTCAAATTCTGACTTTATAGGCTGTAGGGTGGATAGAAAAATGACTTCTGAAACATGTCAGTTTATTAGAAATTCTTTAGTGTCTTGGTCTAGTAGAAAACAAAATTTAGTAGCCCTATCTACTACAGAAGCTGAATACATTGCATTAGAAAGTTGTGTGGCACAAATATTTTAGTTAAAATAACAGTTGATTGATTTAGGATTAACTATAGGCACTATACAATTTTATTGTGATAATACTAGTACTATTTGTATTTATAAAAATCCTATTCAACATTCAAGAACCAAACACATAGACAATCATTTCATAAGGGATCATGTATCTGAAGGAGAAATTAAACTCAATCATGTTTCTACTGAAAATTAACTTGCAGACATTTTTACAAAACTTTTAGCCTTTGATACTTTCAGTGCATTAAGAGTAAGGCTTGGTGTGATTGATTTGAATGCTTAATAAAAAATGTTTCTGCAACATTGATGTTTGTTTTTGCAGTTAATATTTTTGTATTCTTTATGAATTTTTGATTTTGTATGTGTGATTTTTCTTTTAAAGTTTGTGTTTTTTCATTGTTTTTTATGTCTTTAATGTGTTTTGTGTTTAGTTTTGATTGATTAAAAATTTGAAAATTTTTGAGTTACAATTGTCCAGGACGAAAATTTTTTCGTACTGGACAATGTGTGGAATGGTCAAAGTGTTAGATTTTAAACCGTTTTGGATACAGTTTTTTCAGTGTTTAATGGTCACTTCGTCTGTATGATCGTCATGATCGTACGGGATAAATTGTTTTTCAATCGACGGGACGAATGAATAAAACAGTTGAATGGATAAGGTAGTTTTTAATTTTCTGATCGTACGTACAAACTTTAGTTCATCCGGACGAACACATGTCGGTTCAATGTAGGGGCAGTTTTAACTGCCTTTAAAATGATCATAAATATCGATCGTCCTGGGACAAATACGTATTCGTCTGTACGATCGGTCTGATCAAAATTCTATATGAAAGGACTCTTCGTAAGTCACGTTGATTACAAAAAGCCGTTTCATTTTGGATGTATTGGATCATCTGTACAAAAAAATTTTGTACGGGACAAACGAAATGTCATACGGGATGAAAATGATTTCGTCTGGTACGATCATGTCATTTTCAATAAATAGGCGAGCTTTTTAACTCAATAGTCACACTCTAAACATCACTTTCAATCCCTTTTGTACTCTAGATCTTTTACAAATGGCAAGTTCTAGCAAGCGTCAAAAGGTTTTGGCCAAGAAACCTCATAGGAATTCATCCGAGAACTTTCTTTCCAAAGCTAATGAAGATTCTTTTCCTAGGTTTGCTTCAGCCAAAATCACTCCCTCCAGAATCCAAATCCAAAAAGATCTTACCTTTCAAGTAATTGATTTATTCGCTTCAACTCAATTTAATTTTATCCTTACCCTTGTCCACCTATACAATAAGGAAAACTTTCACTACTTTCTCGCCAACATGTATTTCAATTCTATCCACTCTATAATTCGTTCCTTTGTCTTCAAACAAAAAGTAGAAATCACCAAGCATGAATAGGAGCATTTTTAAACTTAAGGACTGAGGGTGCTAGAGCCCATAATTTGATCACCACTAATGAATATAAATGGTTTGAAATCAATAGAGTGATTAGAAGAAATAGTATTGATGAGCATATTGCTAGGGTATCCAGTCTTGTCAAAGAAGCACGTATCATCCAGCATGTCCTTAGAACTTCAATCATTCCTAAAGCTGGTGATAGAGTTAATATAACCCCTCTTCTTTCTATGGTAACTTTTTTTATCATGTCTAGTGTGACTATAGATGAAGCCCAACTTATTCTTAATTATCTTTATTTTCTTTCTGAAATTTCCCTAGGACATTTAGTTACCTATATTCTAGAGAAGAAATACAACTTGATTCATCCTGATCAAGACTATGAAGAACCGCTCTACTAAAATAACGGATCATTTAGAGCTATCTTCAAAACTGATGAATCAAGCAAAGCACATGTCATAAGTGATATAGAGGAAGAACCAGAAGCTGCACCTGCACCTGCCAATGAACCAAATTATCAAGATTTGGTTCAACGATTTGATCGACTAGAGACTCATTTTGATCAACGTTTTGATCAAATTGAGACTCATCTTCAGCAGAATGATGCACAATATCAACATGACATGGGATTTATGAGGGAGCAAATGAATGATATCAGAACCAATATGATGATGATGAGCATATATTTTAATATCTTTGGTGGTGCAGCTCCTCCTCCTCCTCCAGATCAGGGTCCATCTCAGTGATAGTTGCATTTGCTTTTATGTGTTTTTTCTGTAATTTGTGTGTTGTTGTTTTTAGGAAGTTTGATGTATTTTTCTTTTATTTAGATGTTTTGTTTTTGTATTGATATCCCGAACTTTGATTGTATTATCTTTGTATTGATATCAATATATCAAAATATTTGTTTTGGCTTTAATGATTTTTGATATGTTAGTATTTATGACAATCATCAAATTTTTAATCTTAAATGTGTTATATCCTCAATTGTAAGTTAAAATTAAATTCATTAGAAAATCTAATTATTTTAAATTTAAGTTTTGCTTATAACTTAATTTTATTAAGATTATCAATTTCATGTATCTTATTTAGACTATATTATTGTTAATATTATTATTGTAATTGTGATATTTTTCTTATTTTATATTTCACCTATCAGTTAATATTTATGCACTTAGATAAATTTAAAATTTTTTATTGTTGATTTTGGAAAGAATACGATTACTTTTGACAAATGTACAAATGTATAAAAATCAAAAGGAATTCGCAAAAGGTTCGCAATATAAAAAAGAGGCACAAAATAAGCCCAACAAATAAAAAGATGCACAAAAATATACCACAAATTTGAGTTATTTCTTTACAAACTATTTTAATCTCTTAATTCAAATTGTTCTTATGTTCATTTATATTTCATATTGAAATTTGAAATATACAATTTTTATATTCATCATTTTTGCAATGAATTTCTCTATCTTAATATCTAAATTGACATATGTTTTTGATAAATTCTTTTTATCCATGTTATATCTCTTCTTAAATTTTATGAATTTCTATGATTTGCCTAATGCTTTAATTTTATTTGCATAAGTTATTGCAATCACTTTCAAGATTAAATTATCAAATGATTTTCATATGTCAGCTTACATTTCTAGTATTTCTCTTCTTCACTTTTTGGTGTTGTCAAAAAGGGACAGACATTATTTGTTTGTTTTATTTTTATTTTTTTTGTTTTTGTGTTGTGTGTGTGTTGTGTTTGTTTTGTTTTTTTGTTAAATTTTAAAAAAAAATTATGATTCAACTGCCTCCTTATCTTCATGTATTCATCAATTCAGGGGGAGTTTAGGAGATTCTTAGAATTTAAAATCCTACAAATAATAATTGTTTTGCCATCATCAAAAAGGGATAGATTGTTAAGAGAGTTGCTATTTGCATGTTTTACATTGCAACTTGTATAGTTTTGATGATTCCAAATATTATTATTTTTTGTGTAGTAATCTCCTAATATTTTTTGGAAAATTTGTTTTTGCTCTTGTGTGTACTAACATTTCAAGAAAATTGAACTCCAGACTACTGAAGACTTCAAATTAAATTCAGCATGAGATATCTTGTAATTTTGAAGCTTGTAATTTTTATTTGAATTAAGTTTGAGAGGGAGTGGTTGTAATTGAGTGAATAAACACACACACACACTTAAGGAGATCTTAAAAATTTTGTACTGATCGTACGGGACGAATAAAATTTATACGGGACGATCAGGTCGGTTATCTCCTCATAAGAGCAATCGAACGAACAGGTTTGGAAGAAAATTTTTTCTAAGTCCTGATCGTCCAAGATGAAGTCATTTTCGTCCTAGGACAAATTGCTCTCTATTAAAATTTTGTCCAGACAAAATTCATAATCATACCAAGATGAGTTGCTCTCTGTAAAATTTCATCCAGACAAAATATTGTTCGTCCCAAGACGAAGTGAATCGATTCTAAAAATTTTGGCAGCGTTCTACAGTTTTTGGGAACCGACCTATGAAATAACTGTTTATCTGGACGAACCTAGTTCGTACGTGATGATGATCGTGTATGAATATAGTTTATACCAATATACATTATGATCATTTCTAACACTTTCAGTAAAATCATCCAGGATGATCCACGATCGTACGGGACGATCCATTTTGTATTGACTTGAATATTTATAGTTTTTGGATGATTTTACTTGTCTCTCCTATATATGGTCCAATTTTGACTGCCACCAAATCTTTTTTCCTGCTGATCTTCGTGCCTATTGAAAGAAGAGTCAAGGGGAGAGTGTGAGAGAGTGTTCGAAGGAGGATTCTTACTACTGGAGCGTGAAGCCTTCACTTGGAGTTTAAAGGTAAGAGTCTTTTCTTTTTAATTGTAATTACTTCACTCTTTTCTTTCTTCCTTCTAGATTTCTTATGAGAGGATCTATCAAGGAGATCTGGTTTTCTGCCAACACTAGGAGAGTGTAAACAGCCAAAGGGTTCTCTGCACTAGGAGAGTGTGAAAGGATGAAGGGTTCTCTGCCCACCCTAAAAGAGTGTGAACAGCCGAAGGGTTCTCTTCCCACATAAGGAGAGTGTGAAAGGACAGACGGTTCTCTTCCAACACTGTGTATAGTGTAAAAGGATGACGGTTCTCTGCCGCACCGGGTAGTGGTGAAAAGAGTTTTTGTAAAGGCTTCTCCGCCTTGCTGTGGGTGCAAAAGGAGATTGACTATTGGTATTAGTACAATACTCGGAGGGTGCCTCTTGGGAGTGGATGTAGGTCATATTTGACCAAACCACTATAAATCTTGTGTCTTTTATTTTTGTTACTTTTTATTTTCTACTTTTTCTATTTTAAAAATTGTGTTGAAAAATTATTTCTACAAAAATTCATTAAAGTTTATTTTTTGTTCAAAATATTCAAAAGAGGGATTAATTTTTAAATTACCAATTCACCCCCCCCCCCTCTTGGTTAGCTGTGGGACATAAGCTTAGGTTTAACAACGTAATTCGTAGTGAATAAGTTTCAACAACTAGGGGACCTGCCTCTAGGCATTCAAGTGAGAACTTTTTGTCCAAAGCAAATGAGGAATCCTTCCCTAGGTTTGTATCTGTGAAATTGACCCCTTCTAGAGTTTTGATTCAAGAGAATACAAACCTCTTTTTTCTTCTACTCAATTTGGGTTCATCCTTACTCTGATTTACTCCTTCAACATTTTTACATTTCATTACTTCCTAGCAAACTTGACCTTTAACTCTGACCAAAATAAGATTAGATCCTATGTTTTAGGGAAGAATGTAGAAATTACCAAAGAGGATCTGGGAGTTTTCCTAAACCTAAGGACTGAAGGGATTAAAGCCCACACATTCCTCTATAACATTTGATTGGACTGAGATTAACTGAGTACTAATAGGGATCAGACAAGAATGTCATTTGCCCAAAGTAAACACTCTACACCAAGATGCTAGAATCATCTACCATGTGCTTTGAACTTCTATGATTCCTAAAGTTGGTGATGGAATTAATATCACTCCTCTTCTTTCCACTGTCACTTATCTGATCATTACTGGTCAACCCATTGATGAAGCCCAACTCATTCATGACAACCTTTATGGGCTTTCTGAAATTGGCCATGCATCCTATAAGAGAAAGAAGAATATTACTCTAGGACATTGTGGCTTATATTCTTAAGAAGAAGTATGAGTTAGTTCATCCTGATGCATCTCATCTTGAAGAGCCCTTGTACTATAATGATGGTTCATTTCGAGCTATCTTTGCAAAACATGATGAAGGAGTTGACACCGAGGGAGAGGAGAGAGGATTTGCACATGTTCCTGCCGGTGGACCAAATCTTTAGGAGTTGGTTTATCACTTTGATCATCTTTAGAGTCACCGTGATCATCACTTTGATCAAATTGAGACTCATCTACAGCAGCAAGACGCACAATACCAGCAGGATATGGGTTGGATTAGAGGCCAAATCGATGTTTTGAGCTCAAATATGGTTATGATGAGTAGCTATTTTAACTTTTTTCAACCAAGGACCTCCTCCAGATCAGGGCCCCTTTGGTGATGATTGTACTTCTTTTATGATTTTCTCTAGCAGTGGTGATGTGATGTGATGTACTGTGTTGTTAGTTTCTATGTTTTTATGTCTTCATGTTTTATGTTTTTATGTCCTATTTTTATTGCATCTATGTGTATTGATATCTTATGTGCTCAAATGTATTATCATTCACCATGATATCAATAAAAGTTATTTTGTCATGTTTCTAGAAATGTTTGTTAGTCTATATGATTATCCTGACTAATTTATCTAACAAGTGAATATACTTTCAAATGAAATAAAATATTTTTAAATTCATTTAGAAAATTTAACTTTTCAAAAATTTAAGTTGTGCTATAACTCGATCATGTTAAGGATATCACTTTCATGTTTATTTTTGTTAGACTAACATAATATTATTATTGTGAGTTTGGTGTTTTATTATTTGTTATTTCTCTTTTCAACATAAATATCTTTGTACTTAGAGAGATTTTAGATTATCGATTTTGGAAAGATCAATTAAAAACTTGCAAAAATATACAAATGTACAAAAATCCAAGGAATGCGCAATGCTTTGCAATTGGTAAATAGGCACAAAATTAGTCTACAAATACAAAAATATGCATAAAGTGTGCCAAAAATATTAAAAAGATGTGCAAAACGCCACAAGTTTATGTTCTTTCCTCTATATTTTAATCTTTAAATTCAAATGAATCTTCTATTCAATTTTATTTCTTATTGAAATTTGAAATACATAACTTTTCATTTTATCTACTTGCAATAATTTTTTCTTATTTCATAGTCTACACTTATTCATGACCTTGATACCTTTTTCTTATCTATGTTATATCTTTACTTAAATCATATGAATTTTAATTTTTTCTCTAATGACAATTATCTTTTTTATTGCAAATATAATTTACTTCCAAGATCAATTATTAAAGGCTTCTCATATAACTTCTTTCATTTCAGTGATTATTTCTTCTTCTCTTTTTGCTGTTGTCAAAAAAGGGGAGAAATATTATTTTCTCTTGTTTGAAATATTATTTGCATTTATTTGATTTGTTCGTATATGAGTTTTTTTGGTGTTTTATTTACTCGAGTTTAAGTGTCATTTGATTTTCTCGTGTTTAAGTGTCATTTCAAAATTTTCAACGAATGATTATTTTTGTGTGTTAATTTTTATGTGTGTTTTTGTGTTTTGAAAAACCTTCAAAAAATTAAAATTTTGATTTATTCAAAATAAATGTCCCTTATTCTCACATGCTTATTTATTCAGGGGGAGTTTAGGAGAAACTGAGGAATTTCAAATTAATATAAACAATAATTATTTTGCCATCATAAAAAAGGTGAGAGAGTTGCTACTTAGCTTTGCATGTTTTAAATTCTTGCAACTTGTATATTTTTGATGATTCCAAATATTATTATTTTGATTATTATTTTCTCCTAACACATTTTGAAAGAATTGCTTTTGCTCTTGTGTGTACTAAAATTTCAGGAAAATCATACTCCAGATTGTTTAAGACTTCAAATCAAGTCATCTTAGAATATTTCATAAATTGAAGTCTGTATTTTTTATTTTATTGAGTCTAAGAGAGTGTGATTGTAATTGAGTAACTTAGTACACACACATTGGGGAGAGCTTTAAAATTCACAATTTTTGAAGCTGATTGTGTAATACGAACCATGTTCGTATGGGACGATCTGGTCAGTTATTCCCCTAAAATGAATAATAGAATGAACGGAGAAAGCAAAATGTTTTCTAAGTATAAATTGTTGAGATGATATTTATCGTTCATCACAAGATGATGCTCTCTGGATGCATTCGTCTAGATGATATTTATCATTCTTCCCATGACGATGCTCTCTAGATGCATTCTTTTGGACGATATTTTTCATTCATCCCAGGATGATGAGCTCTAGATTTGTCAAAATGAACTAATCATCCAGACAATATTTATCGTTCATCCCAAGACGATGGGCTCTGGATTTGTAAAATGCACTAATTATCTAGATAATATTTATCGTTTGTCCCAAGATAATGCTCTCTAGATGTATTTGTTTACATGATAATTATTATTCATCCCAAGATGATGCTCTCTAGATGAGTTTGTCTAGACGATATTCATAGTTCATCCCAGGATGATGGGCTCTAGATTTGCCAAAATAAATTATTAGTCCAAACGATATTTATGGTTCATCCCAGGATGATCTTCTATGTTCTGGAAACTTTAAATTCGTCCTATATTTTCATACCAACAAAACCTTGGGCATAATTTGTTCGTACCATACAAACTTAGTTTGTACGAGATAATTATCGGGTACAAAAGTAATTCATACTTATTCACATATAGTTTGTACGCAACAGTTTTTACACTATTCGTACGTACGAAATTGCAACATACAAGAAGATCATGGACGGTCAGAAATTGAAATTTGTAATTTTTTGGACGGTTTTTTACGTCTTTTCTTTAAAAGGTCCAATTTTGACTGTCTTAAAATCTTTTTTATCTTTTTGGTCTTCATGCATACTTAAGGGAAATTGAAGAAGAGAGTGAGAGAGAGTGTTTGAAGGAGATTTCTTACTATTGGAGTGTGAAGGGTTCACTTACATTACTCAAAGGTAAGGATCTCAGTTTGTAATTTATGATTACTTCACTCTTCTCTCTTGTCCTTCTAGATTTATCTTGAGAAGATCCTTCAAGAAGTTTTGGTTCTATGCAGACACTTAGAGAGTGTGAATAGCAGACGGTTCTCTACCGACACTTGGAGAGTGTGAACAGCGAAAGGTTCTCTTCCTACACATGGAGAGTATGAACAGCGGAAGGTTCTTTGCCTACACTTAGAGGGTGTAAAAGGATGACGGTTCTGTGCCGCACAGGGTAGTGGTGAAAGAGAGTTTTATTGAAGGCTTCTCCACCTTGCTGTAGGAGCAAAAGGAGAGACACTAGTGGTAATAGTGCAATACCTGAAGTGGGAGACTTCAGAGAGTGGATATAGGTCGTGTTTTGACCGAACCACTATAAATCTTGTGTCTTTTTATTTTCTGCTGCTTTTTATTTATTCTGTTATTATCAGTGGTTGAAAATTTACTTTTAAAAATTTACTAAAAAATAAAATCGGTTTAAGAGGAGAATTTTTAAATAACCAATTCAACCCTCCCCCCTAGTTAGCCTTTGGGACATAAGCTTAGGTCTAACAACCTAACAAGTTTCAATACCTTAAGCAAGTTCTACAAAGAGAAAACTTACTTTTATAAGAAGAGGAGACTAAGGCAGATGGGTTGAGTTAAGAAAATCTACTAAAATTGAGGATAAAGGTCCATGAGATGAATGTTACACTTGCTAGAATTGCAAAGTGGTGGCAACAATGCTCTAAGACATAATGGATGGAAGAAGGTGATCAAAACTCTCATTTTTTTCATGCCTATGCTACAACTAGAAGAAATGGTAGTATAATCAATTAGGTACCCTTTCCTAATGGACAATAGAAACAAATCCTGTAATCATTCATACAGCTCTCGAGAGATTCCTCTCAGAAAAATGGAGTAAGCGCTAGAGTAAATTATCTAATTGGCCTTCTTTTGAATTAGAAGATCAATTAAATGATAAGATGAATAAAGATTTGAGTGCATAATTTACAAAGGAGGAACTTTATTCTATTATTAAGAAGATGATAAATAATAAATCGCTAGGATCATATTGGGCTAATGCATGTTTTTTCAAGTCTTATTGGAGCGTAATGAAGAATGAAACATGGAATACCATTAATGATTTTTTTTTTTCAGATATCATGCCTAATTACTAGAAAGAGACAATGGTGGTTCTTATTCCTAAAGTTCCTAATGCTTTTGAATGTTCCAAGATCTAGCTTATATGTTTATGCTAGACCAATTACAAAATGTCTTCAGGTATGATCCTAAAAAAATTAAAAAAAATTCTTCCAAAGATTATTTATGATTATCAAGGAGAATTTGTTCTTGGAAGAAGTATTTCTAATAATTACCTCTTGGCTCAAGAGATTTTGAATAAAATGAGATTCTCCATTGAAAAATTAGGATTTATGCTTTTGAAACTTGACATAGAACAAGCCTAAGACAACATGTGTTGGGATACAATGAATCAAATTATGAAGCTTATGGTGTTTTCAAATAAGATAATTAATCTGATTATGTATTGTGTTTGCTACCTGAAATTTTTTATTAAGATCAATAGAAGGATGAAAAAAATGGATAACAGTAGAATGTGGTTTTAGACAAAGATGTCCACTTTCTCCAAGCCTACCTATTTTGTGCTTTAAAATTTTATCCAAAGCATTACAAGCTAAATCTAATTAGTTAGGTATTAGTGTGGTTGCCAATGTGGAGAAAATAACCCATCTTCTTTATGTTGATGATGTGCTTGTTATAGCTCAGGCCTCTAAATACAATGCCAATCTTTTGAAGTAGATTTTGAATGAGTATTGTGATTAGATCGAACAACACATAAATAAAAAAAAGACTATGGTACTATGTGGAAATGCAGTTTCAAAGAAAAGAAGAGGAGATTAAATAAAGTCATGGGACTTAATTTGGATGATAAAATCATTTATTTGGGTGTTAAGATGGTTTTAAGGAGAATGAAGGCTTTATACTACAATTTAGTAATAAAAAGGCGATGGAGAAATTAAATACATGGGGATCTCGCTCTCTAGCACTGGCTGGAAAGATGGTGTTAATCAAAATAGCTTTTCATCTATTTTATCATAATTGATGAATCATTCTTTAATACTAAAAGGTGTTCTAATGGAAATTGATAAAGTTTGTAGATACTTCCTTTGGCTTAAGGAGAATGGAAGACAATGTTTGCATTACATATCTTGGACTATATTATCATTGCCTACAAATTGTGGTGGCTTTGGCATTCAAGGAGAGGCTAAAAGACAAGGTCCACTAATATCTCATTTTGTATGGAATTTTATACAAAATCAAAACTTGCTTGTTAATAGAGTATTGAAGGCAATGTATGGAGATTGAATTTGGGAAGAAGAAATTAAGAGGAATGCCTCTCCTTCATGTCATATAATCAAGAAAGGTTCCCATTTTTTTGAAACCTATTGTAAGATGGTAGGTTTATTCAGGTACTAAAATAAACGTTATGAATTATGTTTGGTTGCTTGATAGATGTTTCAACGGATGGCCTGCAATGTCTAAAGTAATAGAGCTTAAAGATAAAAATGTTTCCTTTCTCATTGATGAAGGAAGATGATGGAAAAGGGAGGCTTTGAAGATTCATTTCTTTGAAAAAATGGAAATCCTGATTTTGTAAACTCTAATTGGTACAAATTTGGAAGAAGATAAGGTTGAATTAATGAAATCTATATCATGTAGATTGATAACATATATGGCTTATGAACATCATTGTCAAATTCAAGGTGGGACTTTTAAAGATATGAAGTGGATGAAGAAATTAAAAGTTTCTCATAGGGAGTTACTATTTTGGTGGAGACTATTTAATCACTATAGAAAAATTATGTATTACCGACAGATTTTTTGGCGAAAAAATATTCTTTTCCAGTTGATTTCAAAGTTTTTTCATGAATTTCTAACAAAAAAAATTTTAACGGTAAAATGAGAGTCGAAAACATGTTCCATAAAAAAATTTACCAGAAATTTGTTTCTGGCAAAATATTTTTGTCGGTACAATTGTAATCCTCCAAAAATTTGCCTGAAAATTCGACAAAAAATTGTTCCATTGGAAATACACTGGAACTTTTATCACTAATGAGCAATTTTCTTGTAGTGAATAATGAATTGCCTACAAATTCTTGGTTGAATTATAGGAAACTACAATGAAATATTAACTATCCGAGAGGTTTTGAAGTTCCTGAAGACTTGGAGCACATTTCAACATGTTGCTTGAAGCTCTTAAAAGTAATGTAAATGTTGAGGCAATGGGGTATTAATGTTCCTAAATTTCAAAGTATGGATTAATGCTATGAAGGATTGAAGATGGTTGGATGGACAAAATATGGTCTTACTAGAATATATATTGCTATTTGTATATCAAAACTGGAAAGTCAATAACATGGTTAAGCATGGAAAATCTGCTCCTTCGGTGTCGTCAATAGCTGCAGAAGTCCTATCTAATTTTTTGTATTAACATTCATTTCCAATTAAGAAGAACTAGGATATCAATCAACATTCAATGCTGTCTAATGCTTGGTTTCACCCACGTGAAGGTTGGATTAAATTGAATGTAGATACGACTATGTTGAAATCTAATATGGCAGGAATAGCTAGTGTTTTAAGAGATCATAATGGTAGAATGCTTTGTTCTTATGGAAAGAAATTAATACATTGGGACGTTTCTTTTTTGAAGTTGAAGGCTATTCTAAATTTTGAATACTCTATTCAAGAGTGGATGGTTTCAAATAAAGGAATAATCATTGAAGGTGATAATGTAAATACTTTGAAGATGCTTCAAAATTCGTTAAAGGTGACTTTGTATATGAATAATAAAGCTTGAAGATTGGATATTTCTTTTTTAGAAGTTATTAAGAATGTTATTTTTTAATTTGTTTCTAGAGAATGTTAAAAGGTGGTAGATTATTTTTCTCATCTTTCCATATTAGGTGACTTTTATTGGGACATTTTTTTAGACAGTGAACTTCCATCAAGTTTTTTTTACTTTATTAGGAAGGAATGTGATAGGTTTCTTTTTCTTTAGTTTATTTTAACTTTTCTTTTCTGAATTAATGCAATTTTCATAGTTTTCCAAAAAAAAAGACATGTAAATATTATAGTTAGAGGTAGTAAAGTTTGTTGATTTAAATTTTGGTAGGCTTATTTCGATGATTGTATAACTTACTATAAAGGAAAGAATTCTTGATGTCAAAAGTTTGATGAAGAATATTCTAAGTTGGTTAGTCAAATCCAATATGATAAGAAACCCAAACTCTGAATGAATGATTTGGTACAATTTTACTTAAGTATATATGATGGGTTCTAAATAGAATGAATATGAGAAATTATATTTTGCATGAGATAAATTTCTTTGGATATATTGTCCACCTTCGAAGAAATAAAAATGCACAAAAATCTATAGTAAATGTTATTGTGGCTAACTTGACATCAAAGTACAAAGCTTATTAACCATTGAAATAGAACATTAATGACTTGATTGTCTACTACAACCTTTGCTAATTCTTCAATGAAAGTTGTAAGAAGTGACCATGGAATTTGCAATACAATTTTCCAATTGATGCAAGGAAATAATCCAATCTAGGTTGTGATAAATTGTTTGAAATAGTCTACTTATGTTATTCCAATCCAACAAACACATTCTTTAGATAACTTAGCACATATATATAAGCATGAAATTGTCAATAGCACAAATATATAAGCTTGAATTCGTCAGACTTCATGGGATACCCAAGGTAATTATTTTTAAACAAGATTGTCAGTCAACATCTAATTTATGAAGGAATATTCAAGAAAATATGGGGAAAAACTAAACTTCAATATGGCTTTTTTCCCATAAATTGATAATTAATTTTAAAGAATAATTCAAGTATTGAAAGATCTTCCCAGACTATGTTCTAGATTTAGGGGTAGTAAAAAGGATCACATTCATTTGATCGAGTTTATATATAATAACAACTTTCAATTAAATATTGGTATGGTCCCTTACAAAGCCTTACTTGGTAGGAAATTTATAAAACCATTGTATTTGATAGAGGTGAGAGAAAAAAAAAACTATTAGGTCTCGCTTTAGTAGATGATACTACTACAAAAGTCATTTTTATTTAAAAAAGCTTAAAATCTTCGAAGAACATTTAGAAGAAATATTATGATTCAAGAATTACTCTATAAAATTTTAATTTAGAGATTTTTATATTTAAAGTTCAGTCCAATGAAAGGAATAAGCAAATTTGGTAAGGAAGGAAAGTTGAGTCCAAGATTTATTGGACCATTTGAGGTCACTGAAAGAATTGAAAAATATGCTTATCATTTGTTATTACTAGAGCATATGTATGAAGTTCATAATATATTATTTTGTATCCTTTATAAGAAATTTTTATTTTTGAAGTGAAAAGTAGAATCTTTGAAAGGGAAGTTAAAGTACCAAATAAGATTTCTAAGGAGAAACCTACAAGAATTCTAGCATATAATATTAGAAAATTAAGAAGTAAATAGATTTCATTGGTTAAAATACAGGGGAAGCACCAATTTGATATATAAACCCCCTAAGTTAAAGAATATGAGATGTTGTTGTTATATCTGGATTTGTTTGATTGATCTATATATTGAAATGTCAAGGATGACATTTTTTTAGAAGGGTAGGGTGTAACAACTAGTGCTATAGTGATCTGAAGTATTCAAATTTTGATATGGTAAATCTCGCATGTTTAAACTTTTGCACTTTAATTTTGTACATTTCTATGAATGTTTATATGTGTATAAATGTATGAATTATATTTTTGAAGCATGTCTTAAGGGCATGTGTGTAAAAAATATAAATAAGCTTCTTTCCATGGAAGCATTATGGATCTATGTTCTCTATCATTTTAGTCATTTTAATTAGGATGTTGTGATGCATAGTGATGTTGTTAGAAGAATTATGGTGTCATGCACTTTATTTGACTAGGATTTAATAGGGAGCACTATAGTGTTAGGACTCTTGTCACAACAGCGGTGACATCAAATATTTAATAAATACTAATTTCCAATACATTTTTTTTACCAAAATCTATTTCTCCCTAAGACAACCAATTTAAGAGAGGAGAAATTCTAGATGGAGAAAGTTTTGTTTCAAGCAACTTGGGGCACTTTAATAATTATTCTAGTTATAGTACGTTACATTTTTTTATCTCAAATTTTAATAATTTAAAGTTTTTCAAGTTTTTCTTAATGTTTTAAATGAAATTTTAACCCAAAACTAGGTATATTCTCACATCGTGTAGACAATATTTTGCACATTCTAATAAGGACCTAAGGGAAATATTTTGTTCACAAAAATAAATATAAAGTACTTAATATTCTATTTTCCTATTATTTTGTTGTTGTTCAGCTTCTCTACTATTCTACTACTTAGGATTATCACGTTCAAGGTACTACTAACTATTTGGTAGATATTTATTTATTCTGAGCAAACTTGTTGGACCTCTATACGAATAAGCTTACTTTCCCTTACAATTTTTACTTTAATATTTGTAGAAAATATTTTTAAAAACTTGGGTACATTAAAAGTGTCTTAGTAATAGGCACACTAATATAGCTACTATTAACTTATGCAAATGTAGATTTTCATCCTTTAGCTTAGACAAACTAATCAGTTATTTAATGACAATATAATTTTTCTATGGTGTAAGTCTCATCTAACGCAAGTATAAATGTCATATCAAGTAATATATTGATGAAAAGAGTGTCGATCCCACAACGAATAAACTAGAATTATCCTAAGTTCACTTTATTACTACCTATTGAACTGCTAAATTTATCAAGATGAATGATTTATACAGGAGGTGTAGTTTAAAAATAAATAGCTTCAAATTTTAGATAAAAAATTTATTAAATTGTAAAATTTTGGAACATATGATTTTTCAAATAGAGATTTATAAATGAACCACAATAAGATTTAAAAATGAAACAAAATTAAGATTACAACCGCTTTGCACTTCTTCACTTTACTCCACACCAAAATAAGACTCCAATTACAAGTAAACAAGTTACACTCCCTTAAGACAGTCCTTACACTCAAAATTTTATAATCTCGACAAATAAACTTTTTCACGAGTCATTATAAGTCAAATTAAAAAATTTTCTTCATCATATCATTGATATTATAGTAATTTAATTACATAATTATTTTCATAAATTTTTAGCACCGGTGAAAATTCTTAATAAATTGACACATGTCGGTACTAGTGATGATTTTGAGTCCGTCACGTGCCCATTTTATAAAATAAGTTCACCAATATTTTTCAAATAAAATGAGTTGTTTTATGAATACTTTCAATACTTTTTATGCCTTAAAAATACTTATTTGAATGTACAATAAAATATTGATTAAACTAAATAATTATTCTAAATTAAATTCTGGGGCATTACACAAACACACTCACACAAAATGATTCCACAACGTTTTATAAATTTAAGGCTATTATTTATAGTTTTATAAGTTTACTGAATGAGTATTACAACATTGGCTTGGTGGCACCGCATCGCAGCTAAACTGGTGAGTTAATTCATTAATCGTTGCTTTAGCTCACTAGTTTAACAGATTTTTTCTATGACACTGAGCAATTTGTCGTCGAGGCACTTTAATTTGGTGTGTTAGTGCAAGGTAGATAGTACTTTTATACTAAGCTCTCTAGAATAATTTTAGTGATCCTTCTACTGCACGATTGAAGGTGTGGCATTGCAGCATTGAAATGAGTACTAGTTTTACTGCACTCTCTTTCTAGCACTATGGTTCTAGTCTAATTTTCATGAACTTTTTCTATTTTCCTACACAAAATGTAAGGGTTACAAGCATAAAATATCATAACAATGGTAATTTGGTTTCAATATTTTTTATCTTATTAAATTCCCCCAAACATTAAGCTATTTCTTATCATCAAGTAATTAATACTTCACAGAGATAAATATTTATCTTTTTCCTTAAGTACGAGTTTTAGAAATAAAATAAAATTAATAATCTAAGTATTTATATAATACATAGTTGGAAAATTTTCTAATAAACTAATGTATAACATCCTCATCCCTTATTTTATAATATTTCTTTTTAATCAAACTGATACGAGTAAATATTTTTGACTGCCTAACATAGGTTTACTAAAAATTTTGGATTTAACATAATTACTTGTTTAGTCAATCCTTAAATCTACATATAAGTTTTCTTTAAGTATTATGATTCTAATAATTCCTTTAGGAGTAAACATGCATGGCTAAATAATGCAAGTACAAATTTTTGATATTTTTTTAAAAGTTTATTATTTTTTACTCTCTCCTTTTTCCACCAAGCATTCAAATCCTTTCATGTTTGGAACCTAATGATTTCCTTGTAGTCTATGGTAGTGGTGAAAAAAATTAAATACTCATCAATGTTCAATTAAAAATTAAGGGCATGGAAGATCTGGTTTATAGACATGGGAGTGAAAGGAACCCACGGATCATACATAAAAACACTCATTTTGGGGCTCCTTCTTATTAGAAAATAATTTCAAAATAATATTTGTATTGGCTTGGCGAGGCTACATGACAAAGAAGTCCTAATTATGATTATCAAATCCTCTCTAAGGGATAATAGACTTCATTACTAAATTATTACACCACTCATTAGCAGTCGTACTAATAAACTTAGGAGATTTATTGGATGTGAACAACTGTGAGTTTTGGGTCCATCTTTAACAAAGGAGAGCGAAATAGGGAACCTAAGATATAAATGAACTAAAGATCTATAACTAAAAGGGCATAGGAATACAAGTAAGAAATGAAATTCAACCTCCATCCCTCTTTATAATCTAGCTAGTGCTACACTGGCTTAAGTATCATTACAATGCTTAGTCAAATCTGCTCAAAATAAGTACTAGTGTTATGACGCTTGGGATAGGTTGTGTTGTAGTGAAGCTCTTAGGAATTGGACTCTTAGGCTCTCTGATAATGATATCTCTACAATGCTTGACACATGGCAGTGTCGTGGCACTCAAAGCGACCACCACTATGGCATTTCATCTACCATATTTATGATTTTACTAAGCATTGTGGTGTGCATGGGTGGCACTACCACACTCAATCAGGAAAAATGTTTGGAGAGCTCAATGTTATAGTGTTGCATGGATAACATTGTGACATTTCAAAGGGATATTAACATAAATAATATTTTTGATAATTGACATAATGTTTCGGTGCTTCTGGTGATAGCAATGTGGCACTGGGATTAATTTTTTTAAACTAGTTTATATACTCAAAGTGAACCAACACACACATATAAAGATACATCAAAGCTAATGTCTAGACATAAAAATTTCTAATCTAAATAAAATCACCAATCATGTAATTCTTAAAAATAACCACAAAGATTAATTGGGTTGCCTCTCAAACAACACTAAGTTTATAATTTTTATCCAAACTATGTTATACTCCTATTATTAATGAGCCATATCTTCATAACTCCTATGATAACTAACATATCCTCCTCGTTAATGTTTCTATCTCTCAATGTTTTCTTTGAAAATCTGGTGAGTTTTATGGTTAGAATATCAACAAATTCATATGGATGCACCTTTACTATAGTGAATGGTCTTTACTATATGGACTTTATTTTTCCTAGAAATAATTTTAATATTGAATTATACAAAATAACTATTTTTCATGCTCAAATTAATTTCTAATATGCTTATGATCATGCAACTTTTTAATTTGGTCCTTATATAGCTTTATATTCTCATATGCATCATGTTTAAATTTCTCTAACTCATTTGATTGTATTAGTATCTTCTCCTTAGTATTTTTAAGATTATAATTCAATTCTTTCATGGCTCAAAAGGCTTTATGCACTAATTTTGATGATAATGATAAGATTTTCCAAAAATTAATCTATAAAGAGACATTTCAATAGGTGTCTTAAATGCAGTCATATAAGCCTAAAGTGCATCATCTAACATCCAAGCCAAATATTTCCTATTAAGAATCAATTTTTAATTTTCTTAATCTCCCTATTACTTATTTCATCCTAACCACTAATTTGAGGATGATAAGTAGTTGTAACTCTTTATTTAATTTCAACATTTTAAAATCAAAGCTTTCTCTCTCTTTAACTTCCCCCATCACTAATAATCACTATAGGTACTCCAAATCTAGAAAAGAAAAATTCTTAAGAAATTTAATAGCCATAAGAGCATCCATTTTAGGGGTTGCTACTACTTTAATTGACTTGGAGTCATAATCAAGTGCTATCATAATGTATTGATTTACATGAGATTTCACAAATAACCCCATAAAATCAAGTTCCTAAACTTTTAAAAAACTTTACCTCTAACATAATGCTAAGTGGCATTTCATTTCTTCTAGTTGAGTACCTAACCCCTAACATCGATCACATATTTTAACATATTCGTTTGCATCCATAAATAGGGTATGACAAAAAAAATCCAAATTGAAAAATCTTAGAAGGTTTTCAATTTCTTGCACTTTAGCCCTATCCACTTCTAAATCTCTTTACAAAGTTTTATGGCCTAGGAGTATCCTTTTTCCACCATGGATTGGCATTTCTCTTGATTTAGTACCAAATTTATTTCAACACATCTTTTTAAAACAAAACATAAATATTCAAAGTAAGAATCAAAAGTGGTACCAAAAATAGAGAAATTATTCATGAATATAATGTCATGTTACATTAAATCAGAAAAAATTGATATTATACACCTCTAAAAAGTACTAAGAGAATTGCACAAACCAAAGGACTTCCACCTGAAGGAAAATATTCCATACAAACTAGTAAATATAGTCTTATCCAGGTCTTTTATGCTATAAAAATCTAATGCTATCTTGAATAACCATCTAGGATGAAATAGAAAGGATGTTCTACTAACCTATCTAACATCTCGTCAATAAAAGGTATGGGAAATTGGTCCTTCTTAGTTGCTTTATTTGACTTCTTATACTCTATTCAAATTCTTCATCTAGTTATTATCCTAGTAAGTATAAATTTATTTTTTTCATTGTATATTACAATTAGTCCTCCTTTCTTGGGAACACAATATATATGACTAACTCATGCACTATCTGAAATGGGGTAGATGACTACTTCATCTAACCACTCAAGTATCTCCTTTTCATTACTTTTATAATAAGGTAAGTCTTTTTTAATGGCATAATATGGTCCAACCAAAAGTTAGTTTATACTCATTAAAAACCTTATAAACTGACCTTCTTGGTTTCCCCCTAATTCAATAGAAATAATAACAAGTAAAGTTTACTCTTCTCCTAAAAAGGCATGCTTCAAATGTGTAGGTATAGCTTCTAACTCTGATAAGGGTGCCTCAATTACATAAGTTTTCAAAGGTCTACCTAGCGATGAGGTATGAATTACTTAAAACCTATCCCTAAAATATCTAGGGGCGTAATAAATCATTTAGGCAGAATCTCCATCTTTCCTTCCAATGTTATCATTGAAAGTTCATTAGGGATGTTAAGACCTTATAAACTAGTCCCGAGGCTAAACAAGAGGGGGTGAATTGGTATTTTAAAAAATCTTTAAATCAAAACACAAACTCAAACCAAAGTTCACCACAAAAAAAATAAAGTTAAATTAAATGTCAAAAAAAAGGTAGTAAAAAACACAAAGATTTATAGTGGTTTGGTCAACTCAACCTACGTCCACTCCCCGGAGGCACCCTCTGAGTATTGCACTAAACATAGTGACTCTCCTTTTGTTCCCATAGTAAGGCAGAGAAGCCTTTACAAAACCTCCTTTCCACTGACATAGATGAGGCAGAGATCCAGACTACTTTTGCTTCCTCCTGAAGCAGATAGAGAACCTTGATCGATTACTGAAGTAGACCTCTCTCTAACCTCCAAGGACAATGGATGATGATCGGAGAAGACCACTTGGATCCTTGCTTAGAGAAACCATAGTGAAAACCCCTCACAAACGCCCCCTCACAAGATCCTCTCTCTCTCTCCATCTCAATTCCTTTCCTTTAGGCTCTCTCAGGTTAAGACAACAACAAAAGATACCCGCTTGGGTGAAATAAGAGAACTTATAAAGAAGAGCTTTGAAATAGCTCTTAATTGTAATAAACCAACATTATCATCAAGGATGATCGACTAATCATCTTGTATGATTCATATAAAATCAACTCAATCAGCTAGGATGATTTAGGATGATCAGATGGAAATTTGTTCATATCATCCAGGATGATAATCTATCATCCTATATGATTAGTACAAATAAACAAATATCATCCACACAATCACCCTGAATGGGAGTCTGGATGATTAAAAAACAACTTGATTATCCAGGATGATCTCGTGATTGTCTAGGATGATTAGTTCAAAACATCACAGATCATCCAGAACATTGCTCTAAATGGATGTCTAGATGATACAATATTGACCTAATCATCCTGAACGATATTACGATCATTCGGGATGATTAGTTTAAAACATCACATATCATCCAAAGAATCACTTTGAATAGATGTAGGATGATGTTTGATCGTCTAGGAAAATTTAAGGTTTGTTAATTGATAGTCTTAGACCATTCTATGATCGTCTAGGATGATGTGATCGTGCAATCAAACCTTAATTACCAAATTAATTTAGGCATAATTGTGCAGCATTGTCTAGGACATCATCTTGGTTGATGTTCAAAATTAAAGCTACCTAAGTAGATTTGGCTGTTGATTCTTTCTAATTTGAGCCTATCGTCCAGGATAATAATAACATCATCCAAGATGATGTGCTTAATAATGGCTACCTTAACCAGAAAGCCCTAATTAGGTTTTCTATTTTTAACTGATCATCCAGTACGATGTAAGTAAAAATAGAGAACTCTAAAAATAGTCAAAAAATTTCCCAAGTGTATGTGTGTAAGATTACTTAGCATCAGGAACGACATCGTTTACAATTGACTCAAGAAAATGTAAAAGATTTACAAACTAACGCAGACCTAGTCTACCTAATCTTGAGCTAGTTTAAATTATAGTTTTAATCTTGTGGACCTGATATGTTAGTAGGCAAAGTAGTCATAGAGAAACAGAAGTGTTTGCTATAATTAAAAATTTATTCCTTGAAATCAGATTAGCAATAATCTCCTCCTTTTTTATGATGGCAAACACAAAAGTAATTAAAATCGTTCAAAGTGGTTAAATGAAAATAGTCAGAAGAAACAAACATAATTCCAATATCCAATAACAGTACAAACTAACACAGTAGTATAAACTAGAGCAGTACAGCTACTCCTCCTTTTTACATCACATAAAGGAGGAGGAAAAAAGAAAAACAACATATAAACTATAAATTAGGAGAAGACTAAAACAAGAAAAAATAATATCATGAAAAAACTATAAGAAAGAAGACCCTTGATCATTCGAAGGAGGACGTGGTGGTGGTGGCGGGTGAAAGTAACTGGAAAGGGTGGCGAACTGCTATCAAAACTAGGTCATGTCCTGGTCGTGCTGTCGCTGCTGGTGAGCCACGTACGAATCAAATCGAGCAATTTCCTTCACGTGCTGCTACTCCTGTGCAGCAATTTAGGACTCAAAATGTGTCTCCCACTGGCCGAATTGCTCCACCAGCTCATCTAACTGAGAGTGCTAGGAAAGCAGAGTAAGTGCAGGAACATGTGCAGGAGCTGCCTCCTCCTTAGCTCCCTCGGCTTCCTCGTGGCCCTGGTGGAGATGAGTACTGTGAAGAACATGGAAGGAGTTATTTGAGTAGAAGGTAGGCTGAAAGTTTGGTGGAGCAGGATATTAGAGGTTGTATTTGGATTTTAGGATATAGGCAATGATATGTCCTAGGGCAAGATCGAGGTTCCTCCTATATCCTAGATCATGAATACTAGTCAGATGCCCAATATATAAAAAAATAATGTCAATGGCATTAAATTCTCGACAGGCCAAAATTTAAAAAGTGGTGATCAAAAGGAGTGGAGTGATATGAATGCGATCACTAGATTTTGGAATAATAATAGTACGATGGACATATTGGATTGTCCTAGCATCTTTGAGTAAGCTGCTAGACTCTCTAACGTAAAATTGAGCATTGGTGTTTCTTAAAAAATGATTAGTTAGAGCTTAATCTGAGTCAGGATCAGAAAACAGGTTATGGAGTTTATCCCCTATGGTGGAAAATTACAAAAGCTCTTGATAGTCCTAATAAGTGATTTCGATAGGATGTCAATTCACATAGGACCTGAGAGCAGTGAAAGAGGAATTTATGCAAAGGCTAGCATAAAATTCAAAGAGTAGTTCTGAATTAAAAGGGGCAGTGAGAGTAAGAAGAAAGGTGAGGGTGGTGTGAGCAAATAGGTCAAGGACAGGATATGAAAGAATGTGCGGGTTGATAGTCTAGGAAATAATGATCCTGGCTTCTTGTACCTCTGATATGCGGCTTGATTGGACACCTCCATAAAGCGGGGATCTAGATTCGCCCTTGAGGAACTCTCAGAAGGTATGCACGAACGCTTTTTGCCGGCCATAATCAAGAAAATTGAAGGGAAGTAAGGGCAAAAGAGGGTGTAGAAGGATTTGTGTGAGAAAACCTAATTGAATGGCTCGGTTTATAAAGAAACGATCCGATCATCTAGGATGATCTCAGAATCATCCAGGATGATCGGGTGTAATAATTATGTCCAAGATGATTGGTCAAAAAGGTGGAAATATTATCCAGGATGATCAAATATTGTCCAGGATGATAAGAAACAAGTGATCGTCCTGAGGAGACAATTCGAACGATCGTTAAAAAAGCAGATCATCTTGGAAGATTAGGTGGATCATCCAGGATGATGCACAATAATGGATAATATCAGTTGAATTTAAAACATTTAAAATCATTGCCACGAGTATCGTTCAGGATAAATAGGTGGATCATTTGGGATGATCACCAATAATTAATCCCACCTATCGAATTTAAAAGGTTTAAATGCATTTCCACATGTATCATCCAGGATGAACAGGTGGATTGTACTGGATGATTACTAATAATTGAGCAAAGAGTAAGAGCATCGTTCAGGATGAAGAGCATCCTCTAGGATGAAGAGGATCATCAAGGATGATCATAAATGATTGAAGTAGAAGACTCATATCATCTAGGATGATTAGAAGTAGAAGAGTCATATCAGCCATCAGATGGAATTTCAAGAGTGAATTGAACCAATCATCTAAGATGATATGAATATCGTCCAGGATTATGTGATAAAAAGTTTACAAAAAGAAGATGGATGGATATGATCAGAGAAGGCCCAAAAACATTAAAATTAATTGAAAATGATAAAAGTAATATACAAAAAAAAAACATCAAAACAAATGAAAAAAAAAAGGTTTTATTATCAAAGCACGAATATTATAATTCTCCATGTGATTGAATTAAAAATTTTTAAGAATCAATGAGTTAACATCAACGAAATTCAAAAAATGGTAGAACAACCGATCTTGTTAGCCCTACCTCGAATTTCTCCAAGCTAAATCATCTTTAGAAAATAAAGATCTAAATCTGACAAAAAATTGGATAAGAAAAATATATCTTTATAAAACTTGGTTCCAAAAAAATATTATATAGAATATTATATCAAAGTAATTAATCATGATCATGAATTCCAAAATCAAGTCTTTAAAAAATATCAAGTGACACATGAATTCTTCTAAGATTTAAAAATTTTGAAAGAGAAGAAAGCTTGCTTTTGGTGGGCTCATTTTACGCCTATAGATTACTATAGCAAGATTGAAAAGATCCCAATCGTAAAAACTAGTTTTTAATTTAAGATAGATTTATGTTTAGAAAAAAAATTATACTACTAAAAAAAGTTAGAGGAAGGGAAACAATCCACGGTGTTTCTCCCTTTAATTGATTTAGGGATAACAAACATTGATTACAAATTTTCAAAAAAAAAAAATAAGGCACAAGATATCAATTCAGCAATGAAAAAAAAACTAAATTGACAGAAATAAAATATGAAGAACCAAAGCAAGTAGAAAGTGAACCAATCAATTATGGAATAAAAAAGAGTAGAAGAACAACAATAAATAGAGAGAGAAAAAAAAAGAAAATATCAATAAGAAATAGATTAAAAAACATGCAATTCAGAATTTATTAAGAAGCAAAATTATGCAATTAAGAGTTGTGAGCCTCTGCTGTCCAAGTACTACATGCTTTCATAAGGACTTTTGTGAGAGGAAGCTTGTAAAAATCATCAAACGTTAGATTTAGGAACCCAAACAAGTTTGAGTCCCTTCTTATGAAAAGAATAATGCAATACATGTGTATTATGCTATGAACCATGCAATTTGGGTCTCCACATTCAATATGTTCTACGGTGAATAGTGCAAGTGGAGTGATGGGCTCTAGCATGCCACATGAAAAATATTCAACACCGGGAAAAGGATTTACTAATCTGTTCAGGTTATAATGCCTCTTTCTAGGTTTTGGTTTTAGATCGAGTGTGGGGGTTATCCTATTTCCCTTAAGTACATTCAATTCAACTTTAAACCTCGAGTTAGCACTTTCTAAAATAGTATTATCAACTCTCATATTGTGCTCCCTATGCTCAGATTTATTAATGTATGTCTTAAAATCAGATTCAAGTGAGGTGTAGGATGCTTTCATTGAATCATGATCAATAACCAACTCATAGTGCTTTTTATTCAATTCATCAAACTCATCAAGTAAAGGCATGTGATTGCTATCAATTTGGAGGTGATCTTTAATCAAAACTTCATGCTCTTTTTTTTTTTAAATTCAAAAACTCCAATTTCAAACAAGTATGCATTTTATTAAATTTTTTATATGATGCATGAATTTTTTCATATATTTTAAGTAATTAATCATAGGTTGGTCGGCATACCTCTTCTTATTTAGACTGTCTAAGTTGATCACCGGCCATCAAGCACAAGTTTGCGGTTTCCTCCTCCTCTACTGTCTCAGAGGAGTCAGATGTAGAATCCACTTAGAGTGCCTTTTGAAATCACTTCTTATCCTTACTGAACTTAGGTTTCTCCTCACCATTCTCTTTGCTTGAGTGATCCTTAAGTGTAGGATAATTAACTTTGACATATCCAAGTTTCCTGAATTCAAAACAGACAACATCAGAAGAACTTTAAAAATTTTTGCTATCCTTACCTTTTTCCATTTCTTATGATGCTTGTGATTCCTCCTTAGAAAGCTTTTGAATTGCCACATGATTAAGGCAATATCATCACTTTCAAACCTAAAAAATTTTGTATCCATATCATTAGCCTTCAATGCCACAGTTTTCTCTTTCTTCTTCTCACCTGCATCAAGTTGTCTTTGGTTCACTCCTTGCTCATAAGCAATGAGTGATCCAAGTAAGTTATCAATCGAATAAATATTTAAATCTTTGGATTCAGTTATTACAGTAATCTTTGCATCAAAAGAGGAAGGCAAGCATCTTAAAATCTTATTTACTTTTTCATAGTTAGTGAGTTCTCTTCCTAAGGCTTACAAAGATGTAAAAATTTGAGTAAACCTTGTATACATTTCAGAAATTGATTCAAAAAGGTTTCATAAAAAAAAAAATTCATAATCATGCAACAAAATATTCAATCAAGATTGCTTAACTTCATTTTATCCTTCATAATTGATACACAATTTATCCCAAATCTCTTAACCTGTAGCACAAGGTTAAACACACATGTAATCTTCATATTTTAAAGCACAGAAAAAATAGTTCAAGCATTATGCATTAAGTTGAGCAAAAACCCCTTCATCAAGAGTCCATTTAGTGAAAGGAAGTGGAGTAGTAACTCCATTAATTTTACTAGTCGAAGGTGTATAACCTTCTTTAACAAGCATCCACATGCGAAAGTCAATGGATTGTAAAAATGTAAACATGCAAGTTTTTCAAAAATCAAAAAAATATTGTCAAACAAAGGTGTTTGGATAATAGAATACCCTTCTACAGTATTATGATTATCAGAGTTAGCCATAGGTCAAAATTCAAAAGTTTCCAAAAACACAATTTTATGAATCCCACTCTGATACCACTTGAAAGTTCGTTAGAGATGTTAAGCCCTTATGAACTAGTTTCGAGGCTAACCAAGAGGGGGCTGAATTGGTATTTTAAAAAATCTTTAAATCAAAACAAAAACTCAAACCAAAGTTCACCACTAAGAAAATCAAAGTGTGGAAATTAAATGTAGAAAAATTAGTAGTAAAGAACACAAAGATTTGTACGGGTTTGGTCAACTCGACCTATATCCACTCCCCGGAGGTCCCCTCTAAGTATTGCACTCAACTCAGTGGCTCTCCTTTTACTCCCATAGAAATGTAGAGAAGCCTTTTCAAAACCTCATTTCCATCGACACTGGTGAGTTAGAGAACATGGCTCCTTTTACTTTCTCCTGAAGCAGGTAAAGAACATTGATCGATTGCTAAATAAAACCTCTCTCGAACCTCCAAGGATAAGCGACGATGATCAAACAAGATGACTTGGATCCTTGCTTGGAGCAACCTTTTTGAAAATCCCTCATAAACTCCCCCTCACAAGATCCTTCCTCTCTCTCTCTCTCCCTCTCCTCTAGTCTCTCTCAGGTCAAGACAGCAGCAAAAGATACCCTCTTGGGTGAAACAAAAGAACTTATAAAGAAGAGCTTTGAAATAGCTCTGAATTGCAACAAACTAACATTATCATCCATGACAATCAACTGATTATCCTGTATGATTAGTACAAAATCAGCTTAATCAGCCAGGAAGATTTGGGACGATCAGAAGGAAATTTGTTCATATCATACAAGACGATAATCTATCATCCTGTACGATTAGTACAAATCAATGAATATCATCCAAACCATCAACCAGGATATGATTCTGGACAATTGAAAAGTAACTTGATCATCTAGGATGATCTTGCAATTATTTTGGATAATTTGTTCAAAACATCATAGATCATCCAGAACATCACCCTAAATGGATGTCTGAATCATGCAATATTGACTTGATCATCCTGGATGATATCAAGATCGTCCGGGATGATTAGTTCAGAACATCAAAGATCATCCAAAGCATCGCCCTGAATAGATGCAGACCGATGTTTGATCGTCCAGGAAAAATTAAGGTTTGTTAACTTATCTTCCCGGATGATCTTGCAATCATTTAGGATTATGTGGTCATCATAGATCATCCAAAACATCATAGATCATCATGAACATCGCCCTAAATGGATGTCTGAATGATGCAATATTGACTTGATCGTCCTGGATAATATCAAGATCGTCTGGGATGATTAGTTCAAAACATCAAAGATCATCCAAAGCATTGCCCTGAATAGATGCAGACCGATGTTTGATCGTCCAGGAATAATTAAGGTTTGTTAACTTATCATCCCGGATGATCTTGCAATCATTTAGGATGATGTGATCGTGCAATCAAACCTTAATTTCTTTTATTAATTACCAGATTAATTTAGGCATAATTATGTTGCATCATCAAGGACATCATCTTGGATGATGTCCAAAAATAAAAACTACCTAAAAGATCTGGTGGCTAATTCTTTTTTATTTCAGCCTATCATCCAGGATGATGATAACTTCATTCTGAACAATGTGCTTAATGACGGTTGCCTTAATAAGGATGCTCTAATTAGATTTTTTATTTTTAACTGATTATTTAGGACGATGTTTGGATTTTCTAGGACGATGTGAGTAAAAATGGAGAACTCTAAAAATAGTCAAAAAATTTCTGAAGTGTGCGTGTGCAAGGTTACTTAGCATTAGGAACCACGTCATTTACAATTGATTCAAGAAAAGATTAAAGATTTATAAACTCACTCAGACCTAGTCTACATAATCTTGAGCTAGTTCAAATTATAGTTTTGATCTTGTGGACCTAAAATGTTTGTAGGAAACACATTTGTAGAGAAAAAGAAGTGTTTGCTATCATCAAAATTCTATTCCCTGAAATCTGAATCGTAACAATCATCACCCAAAGGAATCTCTAAAGAACTAATCATTAATAAAACCCCCATTAAATATTTCAAATAATCATAAACTAAGTCTACTTTATGAGAAACCTCATTTTGGTCAATAAGAAACATTATGTCTTAGAGATAATGAAGGTCACTATTTTATCTTTCACTCTCATAGTCAATGAACCATTTTTCACATCTATCATGGCCAGACTACTAACTAGGAAAAGGTCTACCTAAGATATTTGGTATGCCCCTATCTTCTTCCATTTCTAAGAAAATAAAGTCCACAGGGAAGATAAGAATATCTACCTTAATTAACACATCCTCTATTATACCTTTAGGATATGTGGTTGGCTAATGAATGATAGCAGTGGTAGGTTGGACTTCTCCTAGATCAAGTCATTTGAATATGGACAAGGGCATCAAATTTAAGCTATCTCATAAATCACATTGTCCTCTACTACAAATTTTGGATCCATAAAAATGGTAAAACTACCAAGGTCCTTAAACTTTTGGGAGTTTTTCTATAAACTTATAATACAATTCCTCCATCAAAGCTATAATTATGAAATCTCCTAAT
>NW_021450491.1:0-241 GCF_001605985.2 Dendrobium catenatum
ACGTACGCTCAATTCCTACGAATGACTAAGCTTAGCAAGAGCACTTGGAGGAGACTTTCGCGATTACAACAATCCAATGTGAATTTAGATTTAGAAGAAATAAAATGCAAGTGAAAAGGAGGACCTTTGCTTAAGGCGACGCGGAGATCTTCCTTGCGAGGTCTTCAAAGTGTTCGCCCATGTACGTTGAAGAAACAACTCAAATCCCTTCCAAAATCTGAAAGGGTTTTCAGCTCCCAAG
>NW_021450492.1:0-325 GCF_001605985.2 Dendrobium catenatum
TCCGGCGTCTCATAAAGGTACATGTGTCGAAAATGCTAACGATGTCCTCATCATCTAATGCGAGGTTGTGATGTTAGGACTACAAGTCATTAAAAAGAGTACACACTTTAGATATCTCGCATCTATTGTTCAAAGTGATGGTGAAATACATGGGGATATTAATAGTAGAATTCAAGCTAAATGGTTGAAGTGGCGAAATGTGTCGGGCCTGTTGTGTGATAGAAAATCACCCGTCAAACTTAAGGGAAAAATATGTAAGATGGTGATGAGACTTGCAATGCTTTATGGCATATAATATTGGTCATTAAAAAAGAAGCATAAAATT
>NW_021450493.1:0-317 GCF_001605985.2 Dendrobium catenatum
TTATATATATTTATATTCTACTTTCACAGGAGGAGTACACACGGCTCAAGAGATTCATGATGCATCAGGTGAGTGCTCTTCCGGCGGCTTTGTGGAGTTTTTTGAGTATCGCATTTGGTCGTAGGCCATCAAAGGAATGTAGCATGGAAGAGTTTATGGTTTAGGTTCCCAAGCTCAGGCATACAAGGGGATGACCTCCTCTACTGTATCCAGCTTTGCATCCAGTTCACATGAGTCCTTATATGCTTAATAAATAAGTGCCCTTCAAGCCGAGATAGTTCAAGTAAGGAAATCACAAGCTGATTGGCAAGCTCAGC
>NW_021450494.1:0-328 GCF_001605985.2 Dendrobium catenatum
CCGAGATGCCTTCAGATAGATCTTCTCCCTTAAAAAATAGTTTTTGATTTGGGCGAACAAAGGAGACCGGGAAATCTTCCTTAGACACAGAAGGATTTGCCAGGTTTTTAGCGAAAGAACCAGTTTGAGATGCAGGAATCGGACCTAGAATGGAAGAATGAAGAGGGGGGAATTCGTTAATCTCCATCAGGGAGAGGATTTACCTCTCCCGATCGGAGAACGGAGGCGGCGCGCAGGTCAGAGCGGAGAAAACCCTAGGATCGCCAAAATATCCCAGAGCACTTTTCGTTCGAAAGCTCTCACTACAATGGCGCAGCCTGAGAAATTA
>NW_021450495.1:0-5877 GCF_001605985.2 Dendrobium catenatum
ATCTACGGACTTGAGTGTTATTTTTTTTACCTGCATATGTGATGTGTAAGGGTTAGTGACTTTGATTTGATTCCACACAACTCAGAGACATCTTTAAGGACAAAAATTAAGGATTTATATAGAGAACATAGATTTTTTTTTTAATTAGGATGCATGCTCCGCCTAACTTGGAACGATTATTGGGTCAGGTGATCTGACATAACTCTACATTCGAACACCACTGAGATCTCACCACATGCTCTTATTCTTTACTGAGCGGCCCGGCGACTTGACCTGGATTGAAACACATTATTTGCTAGGTATCACTAGGTATTGCACTGTATTGCTAAGCATTGCCTGATAATAACAAAAAATGCCGCTCTGTGAAGACCAATACCGAACAATATTAAGCAATACCGAGTTTTTTTAGGAAAACTTGGTATAACTCGGTATCACTTGGTATTGCTCTATATTGTTAAGTATTGTTTGGAAATAATAAAAAATACCACTCTGTGAAGACCAGTACCGAGCAGTAACTAACAATACTGGGTTGTTATGAATTTAAGAGACACATGTGTGATATACTTACTATTCATTGGACCAGATAAAATTTTCCTAACTTGAGACTTTGAACCAGTAAACTTAGTATATCACTCACCCATAGAAGATATTTCACTGATTTTTGGAGATCATTAGGCTTCCTAATCAATCTACTTAGGATTAATCCCTTAATTGACCTTTTAGCCTTAGTAAAATTCTAGAAAATCAAGATTAATTACAGAAATTAACTAAAATATCTTTAACCGACCTTAATTCGACTCCTATTCAGTGAAAATTTCAAACCCCCAAAATCAAGTCAAAGCCAAAACGTCAACTTTTTGGTCAACCTTAGGTAAAAAATGGGTCAAAACTTTTAAAAATAATAACTTTTCATAGAAAATTCCAAATTGATTGTGTTACCTGTCTAAAAACTCATAATTAGGCCTAGTATTTTTTAAAAATCTGAAACCCTTAAGATTAACTCTAATTTGAAAGATCAACTTTTGACCCCTTAGTTAACATATCTAGATGATCTCTTAAAACCCAATAATTAATTCAAACTACAGAATTTTCTAATTTGGTTAATAAAATTCTTAACCAATCCTTTAAAATCAGTAACCAACTCCTTTTTATATTAATCCACTCTTTTAATTCCAACCAATTTAAATTAACCTAATCAACCCCGATTACTACTAGGTAACCCAGGCCTACGAAGCTATTAGCTTAGCCCCAAGGAAGGTGGAATAAACTTTACGACCTCGGTGTGAAATAAATATTGTAATCAATTAACATTTAAAACATATTTAAATAAAATTATTAATATATTAATATTTAAATTCCAACATAAATTCCCCTTAAGCCTCAACAAATTCAATTTTTTAGATAACTCTAACTAATCACCCAACCTAGGATCTATCCCAGCCACACGACCTCTTACACACACTTTAGATGGTTTTCTAGAACAACCAACTCTAGATCTAGGTTAGGCAAATGTATACTTTACTGTTGTGTACCAGATTTTTTGTGATTTTACTATATATTGTGGATGACATTACTTTGCTGTGTTAGTTTACTTTTTACTACACTCTGTGGATGATTAATGTGTTTGACGACTAGATTACCCTTAGGATAGGAACGATCTGGATGTTTACATAGTTTTTTGTAGGTGGCCACGCTCATGCAGGGCAATAAAAAGAGGGCTAAGTCAATAAAAAAAATCAGTTATAAATGCTTATATAGGTGCTTCAGCTGCTAAAGTCCCCATATAATAAAAAGAGCGTGGCCAGTGTATTTATTTACTTTTCTGCGCACATATATAACTTGGGAATAGATGTTTTTTGATTTATTAACTGCTTAGGATAACCCTGTAGGAGAGTCTAGAATTTTGATTTTATGCAAATTTAATTTGAGCAAGTGTTAAGTGTTGGGAAAGTAGGATTTTGAGTTGGGATACATAGGTCCAAAGCTTGGACTCCAAAGATAAAAGGACACTCCTTAGGGGAGTATCCCTTTTCTATTTGGAGATCCAAATTTGGATCACTTCTTCACTACCGAAAGAGGAAAGAGTGGCCTTACCCTCAAAGGAAGTGCCCTCTTATACATTTGGGTAGCCTACTACGAAGAATCCAATGAGCTTGAAGAAAAGGAGCCCAAAGGAGAACAAGATTGAAGATTTGAAGACAAAAGTATCCAACTCAAAACAACTTGTGTCTCTACTAGGTTTAGAATCCGGGCTGTTGTCAGTGGTACCCGGCCACTTTACTCTCTACAAGATTCTAGTTTGTAATAAGCAAGACAACTTTGCCTATGGACATTTATTAATTTATTCATTTATATTTGATGTGTTGAGATGATTACCTTCAGGATTGCCAATTTTCCTTAGTTTTTTTTTTGGCGTTTGTGTGCCGCTTTTATTTTCGACTGGACTCGTGAGGGTGTGAAAATTTTTATACTTATAATCTTAAAGTTTAAGATTTTAGCAAGTCTAAATAACATAGAAAGATAACAAATTTAGGGAATTAGTTGGGGATCAACCCCGGGGTCGCATGTATATTTCTGCACTACTTATCTTCTTGCTTTAGACCCTTCCCCGCGTGTCGGTAGAGTCCGGATAGTTTGACCTATGAGGATGAGGTGTCGGACTTAGGGAAGCCCAGTCTTCTAACAAATTATTTTCTAAGCATTTTTTTAACTTTCAAGCATTCATGATTTGAAGTCGTTAACTAGCATGCATTGCATTAGAAACATATTTAAAAGAGTCAAAATTGTACTTGCATTAGTCCTTAGCACTTTGCACCCAATATAAGTCAAAGGGGCCAATTAGGAAAATATCTAGATGTCAGCCCCAACTCTCCAAAACTATAAACAAGATGTCCCTACCACTCTACCATAAAAGACATGACTCATCTCTTTTAAATCGACTAGGTGGTTAGCTGGCTCCCAATCCAGGCCAGGGTAAGTCCAAACCTTGCACTGCATTAGTTAGGTTCGTACGACTGTGGTCAAGTATCCAAATTAGATTTAGGATTCGGGGCAGATTTTTGATTATAAGACCCTAAAACTTCGAGAATCTAATCACAAATTTCTAATAAAATGCTCAACTCTAATTAAATATTCTTTCAATCTTAAAATGTAAAGCCCAACGCTTAGATTAAGTTGGGACACTTCTGGATGGTTCCGAAATCTCAAAGTGTCCCCTACTTTTTTTTCCCTTGATTCTGTTAATAACTTCTCAACTTTGATCAACTCACCTATGTGATTCCAAAACTCATCTCTTTTTAATATCACTCCTAGAAAATCTAACGAAATTTTGCCACTATTTTAATCGAGAGTTTTCGTAGAGGACTCTGTCTCCCAACGATGTAATTAACTATGTGGGATTGCACTCGTAGGAGATTTAGAGCCACACACGCACTTGATTTAAAAAAAAAAATTAAAATTTCAAAATCTATATTTGATTCTTTTGGGAAGGATCAAAGGATGATCGTTATTATCACATTCAAAGAATTATCATTGAATGGTGTTATCTCTCTTTGGTGAGATACATCTTTCTTTGATAAGACTTTGGATGTGAACTTAACAATCACACTTTTTAATTATTGTAGTTGGATATTTATTTGAACCTTATCTTGGCTCTTCTGGGCCACACGAGGTTCTCTTTAGCATCTGGTCATAATATTCAAGATGAATTTCATAATTCTAAATCTGAAAGTTGTTATGAAATTTTATTTTCACCTTTCGAGGTGATATACTCTTTCTAATGGGATGATTCGATTAGAATTAGAATTTAATTTTAACTCCCAAAGAAAACTAAGATTTGAAAAATCCACTTTCAAAATTCTACCAATAAAAAATGGTACGCCCGGTGGGACTAAATCTCTCTCTCAATCTTCAATAGAGAGAAAATTTCATTTCATCGATAGTTTTAACTATCATTTCTTCTGTTGGCTCCTCTACCCACTTCTTTATTGGGTGAGTGTAGCCAATATCTAAAATAAAATGTATATTGAAAAGAGAGGTCATACCTCCAAACTTCATTTTAACTAAGTGCTTGTTCTTATTTTGACCTTCTTCCCCCAGGTTAACCAATGAGGCGATAGTGACAAATCAGATCCTTGGGATCTCCTTTTCAATCCTATGAATTTATAATTAACAATTTTTTATTCAATACATATATTCTTAAGATTTAAAGGAATTTTAAAGATCCTAATTTTGGTGTTTTGAAATATTTTAGCCTTAACCCCTCACTTCCCCTTTTGACCTTTAGAGGTAGGGAGGGTTAGGCTACCCACTTTACTTGAGTTTTCTCATAGTTCCATAAGCCTTCGGGCAAGGGGAAACTCTGTCCGTTGTGTTTTGGAATTTGTGAGAAAACCACTTTAAATCTCACAAAATACAAATTTCCTTAAACTCTCTTCAAATTTCAAGTCGTAACATGTTACCCCATAGAATCTTTCTATGGGCTAGCATGTGTTACAAAATTTAAATTCTTCTCTAGCACATATCTAATCTCTACCCCACTAATATGTGTTGGGTGATAATTTCTATCACTCAACATGCATTGGAGGGTTGGGATTTTCTTATGAGCCTTAATTTAAAAAAAAAATCTTCCTTTTTAAAGAAATCTAATTCCAATCCTCTTTTTAACTTACAAAAAATTCTAAATGGTTTGCCAATTAATCTTCTCTTTCGACCGAGAGCTTTCCTTAATTATTAATGATCAAGGAAGCACTGTAATTTTTGGGATGGTATTCAATACCCTTGAGTTCTCCATAGACGGACATCAGATAGTTAGTTTGGATGTCAGTAAGGAAGCTACCCCAGTGGTTGAGATGATTGTGAGATCTGCACCAACCTGACCAGTAGAGAGTGATGGACATAAATAGTCTGAGCCAGTTGTTGAGGTGCCCACTAAAGTTAAGTCTGTTTTTGAGGAAGGGTCTAGTTCTGGGCTTACTTTTGCCACTAAGAACCAAAAGAAGAATTATTTGAAGAGACTTAAGAAAAAGATCTCTAAGGCTAAGTGAGTTGTACCTTTTAATACTTTAGCCCAAGTAGAGCCTGAGGCTGCTGAGGAGCTACCTATTCCTGCTTCCTCTTTCTCTCCTTAAGGTTAGTTGCTCCCCTTGCTTCTGCTCAGGGGGAGGAGAGGCAGCTAGGATAGCCCGCTCCTCACCATGCTGTTACAAGTCGGGCTTCCGAGTTTATGATTTTGATGATAACAAATAATATTTATTAATCTTTTATTTCTCCTATTCTTTGCAGTGCATATGTCTTTCTATGTTGACTAATATTTCAGGTACATCATGCACCGTTCTTTGAAGATTCAAGGCTCAAGATTGCATAGAATTGGTCGTATTAAATGAGTCTATAATTTTCATTTATTGAGTCATGTCTTGTAATGATGTATGCTAGTTTGTTGATCATGCACACACACAGAGGGAGCAAAAAAAATGATTATAAATATTTTAACTTTTCTGTTCATCATACTGTACGAATTTATTTCATAATGTACGATCTGATGTAACAGAAATAAATTAAAATATTTTATTTTTCCTAAAAAAATTATTTTTAAATATAACTAATCGTATTATACGATCACCACATCGTGCTGTATGATCTGTTATAATTAGAAACCTCGCCGTCCATTAAATTAGGCAAAGATATGAATTTGAAAAGTTGTTTTAATCGTACTGTACGATCATGATCGTACTGTAAGATGTTTAAAATATTGCCTAACTTAATCCGCTGAATATTCAATCAAAACGGCTTAATTTTGATATCTTGGTCGTACTGTACTGTGAGGGGATTCACAAGGGTTGCTCAAGGACCGCTCTGCTTGTCTTTCGTCTGGAGTTT